>NW_011499880.1:1421057-1490628 GCF_000495115.2 Populus euphratica
TTTACCAAGCCATTGAAAAGAGAAGTATTTATCAGATTGAAATTCATGCTTGGAATGACATCCCTCGATTGAGTTTAAGGGGGAGATTTGTTGAAGTAAACTCAATCCAGAAGGTCAAGGAAGGCAGCCACCAGTTGTCACCGCCCAGCCACCAACCCCCCAGCCGCCAGCCACCGGCCGCCAGCCGCTTTCACACCGTCGGCCAAAAACCGCCTTCACACTTGAAGGTTGAATTTTCTTGTTTTGATTTCGTGTATAAATAGATAGCTAAGCTTATGCAATTATGTGTGGAGAGATTGAGAGAAACACTAGAGAGAAAGAGATAAAGAAAGAGGGGTTGTTGTAAGTTTTTGATTATGTTATTGTAAGATTTGTTCTTGAAATAAAAGAGTGTGTTTTATCCCCTCCGAGTGTTTCAAAGCCACCACAAGTGGTTTCTCCTACCAACAAATACATGCTGCCTAATGTTTCGGAAGGTAATGGCTATACTTATGCAAACTTTCACATCATAACATGTTCATTGTTTAAAACTGTTTTCTGATGATATCCTGCAGTGAAAATGTCATATGGAAATCATTTAGTCCCACCACTATAAACGCTGTTTATGGACCTGAATTTGAAGGTGTTATCCCTGCCTTGTTCCATGGACTGCTAAAACAGAGAAACAAGACGCTAGCTCTCTGAAAAGCCCTTTTCCGAACAAATCTTCCTAATGTTACAAATCTGCTCTCCTCAGCCTTTATTTCTCTACTTGCCATCTACAAGGATTCAGTGTTCCTTTGACTGTGACGAGTAATAACCCTAACAGCCGCTTTAGGCAGCGAGGCACATATCCGATCAAGCTGTTCTATACCTCCAATATGCCCATCATTCTACTCTCGGCATTCATATCAAACATCTATTTTCTTTCTCAGGTACAGATGTGGTTGAGTTTCCTGGTTTGATCTCAAGAGTATACTTTGTTTATTTTTATTCTTATTTTGAAGGAATCTAATTTTATTTTATTCGATTTTACAGTTACTGCACACAAGATTTGGTGGGAATGTTTTGGTGAATCTTCTCGGTAGCTGGAGTGAATCCCAGTATCCGACCAGCCATTCTATTCCTGTTGGTGGTCTTGCATATTATATCACTGCACCATCAAGGTAACTAGGACCTTTTTATAAATCTACTTTTGCATTTAAAATGTATTTATGCTAATGACTTTCTTATGAACATTTTCCTGTGATATTGTTTTGCAGCTTAGCTGATATGGCAGCCAGTCCCACGCGGGCACTTTTTTATCTAGTGTTCATGTTATTTGCATTTGCATGGTTCTCAAGAAAATGGACTGAAGTTTCTGGATCCTCTGCTAAAGATGTTGCTAAACAGCTCAAGGCAAGTTTCTTTGTTACCTTGAAATTCTCACCATTTCCTTAATTAAACCTTGTATCATTCAGATTCTGAAACGGTGAGATTATTTGGAGCTGAAAAATAATGTCAATTGCGATTTTTGCATGCAGGATCGAAAAATGGTAATGCCGGGTTATCGCGAAGGGCAGTTAGAAGCCGTGCTTAAACGCCACATACCCGTAGCTGCAGCATTTGAAGGAATGTGCCTAGGTGCCTTGACAGTGTGCGCAGACATGATGGGTGCAGTTGGTTCGGGGACTGGAGTTCTTCTTGCTGTCAGCGTCATATATCAGTATTTTGAGATGTTCGATAGAGAGAGAGTCAGTGTGTTCGGTGTTAGGTTGGTTGCCATTAATGTGCAACAATCATTTGCTATTGCACCAACCATGTGCACTCATCCAAGATGTCAAAGGTTGGCAGCCACCATTGTTGAAGAAGAGTTGGAGTTGGCAGCCACCTTTGTTGAAGAAAAGCCTCCATGAATGCCTATAAATAGAGGCATATGCAAGAGAGCAAAATGAATGAAGAGAAATATGAAAATGTGAAGAGAGTAGAGAGGAAGAGAGAGCTGCAATGGCAGCAGCCTTGCTGCCATTGCAGCAGCTGCAAGTGCAGCAAAGAGAGTTGAGAGTTGAGTATGAGAGGGTGTAATCCTCCTCCTCCATGTATTTGTTTTGTATTCTTTCTCTATCTCTAAATATATTGACTTCTCCCGTGGATGTAGGCGGTTTTGCCGAACCACGTTAAATATTGTGTCAGTGTGCTTGGCTCTCCTATGAGCAAATATCAGTACATCACCGGACGGAATTCCCAACACGACCAAGCCAGAGTTCAAGCTTTTATGTGGTTTTCCTATTGCATGGGAAATGGAGGAGTTTGGAAATTGAGTGAAAGAACTTGAAGGCAAAAGCAATTAATCCATCAGCAAAAGAAAAAAGAAAAACAAGATGCTCCTTTTCTTGAACATCGTAACAGAGATTTGTACCTTGAAGTTTTCCCTTTTTTACAAAGTTTTTATTGCAGCATTTTAATTCCCATCCATGAAGTGCTTGCTTGGATAATTTATACTTCACATTCCCTAAAGCTATGTCAAAGCATGTGAAAAAAGGGAAATGGCCTGTTACATTTCTGTGCTCTACCTTCATTATTTTTCAGGCAGGGCCCTCTCCGAGCAAGCTCTTGCAAGAACTGAAAGTTTTTGTTGTTGTTTTGATCAGTTCATTTACCTATTATTCAGTCTAATCAAGTTTTTGTTCAAGGTTGATTTATACTCTAGGCCTGGCAGAAATGGCTGGCTTTCTGCAACTTCTGTTGATCATTCTATTAAATGAATTGAGTGATGCAAGAGATTATATCATAATTTGCTAAGTCATCTGGAATAGTGAATCATATGAGAGTATCAGATCAGTGGCTTGAAAGATTGAGCTGGGGCGATCGATCAGTTGCCATTATATGAGGGAAAATGAACTAATTGATCTGCTTCTCTGCTCACGGTGGCTTAGAAAAAGCTGATATGTCTCCAATGACGTCACAGTATTATTAGGAGAACAAGATGGATACCAAATGCATAACGCACGAGATTCAAAACCTAATTATCGAGGAGGAGACGCAACGCCCGTACAGAAAAAGAAATAACTAGGATTTTTCAATCTGATATCCAATGATCAAAAGTTATACATTGTTGATATATCTTATTTGACACGTCTGGACTGCTTCCTTGTCGATATGCACCCCGCGTCATGAGGTGAGGTTAATGAGTAGAAATAAATCAGCTCAGAAGTGTTAGCTATGTTATCTGCAGTTAATTTCTGCTGGGAGTGTTTGTGAGGGCTGGTGAAGCTACTGATGGATATCTCAACTCAGTGTATGCTATAATGACAGACTATTCGAGCTTTTTTCCTTTCTTTTCTTCGTGTGTGTCAGAGGCGTTCTGGTGTCACCAGCAAGTGGGATATTCCTGGAAGCTCCCATTTCGTTAGCCCAGTTTGTAATGTCAAACATTTGCGCTTCGACGCATCATCTCACAGATTGAAATCATCTTTGCGCTTAAAACATGGAGGGAAGAAGAATATAAGAAATGTCACACAAATCACTGCCCTAATGCATTATAGATGAATACAAGGAGGAAAAGGTCATTAATGCAACGTTCACACTGATGATTATCATGTTTTTTCTAATCTAATTAGGTTAGCCTTGATCTTTTATGGTAGCATGCCATCCCCATCCTGCATGCTAGGCCTGGAGTTTGAGCTCTCCCCACCCCCTCCATTCAGGACTGAACGCTCCCTTTTCTAACAAAAAACCAGTCTGTTTCACAGAAAAGACTCATCAGAATTCGCAAGGCAAGTCAACTAATCATTTTCTTAGCTAGACAAGCTGCAACAATTCTCATCAAACAGGTTCACTATATATTTATTTTCCTTCATAACTATAGTTTAATCAGCAACATAGGTGCATAGAGTTGTGGTTTTCCCTTTTCTTTACTTTGTTTTTCTGAAAATGACAAGCATACCTGAAGACTTTGATAGTTCACTGAAAGAACTTTGGCATGCCTATGATAAATCAATAAATTTTCTGTAGTTTACAATCTCTTGGTTCATCTATCCGAATCGATTGCTTATGACCCATAATAAGCCCAAAACCGAGTTCTTCTCTCTCCAGGCAAGTACAAGACCATTTCCAAATGAGTCTTCCAAGTGCAATTCTCCAAGGAGAGACGATGAGTACACATTTGATTAGCAATTTTCACACTCTTCCCTCAATATATGCTGTGATAAATAATCACAGCACATTCTCAAGCAAAGGACTACCAGAAAATGAGTCCATGTTTTCATCAAACTGTTTCTAAGATAAGCTTCTAAGCAAAACGAAGCTCTTTAACGAATCTTTTAATAGTCAAGTGAATACAAGCATTGATGTTTGACTTAAAATTCTTCTCTATATTCCACATGTAAAAGAGAGCCTATGAACCTCTGGGCTTGGTGAACTATATGGAAAACCTATCAAGGCCAAGAGTACGTACTATTTGAGGCAAGAAGGTTAAGTTGGAGACTTTAGTCCATAAGCTGTCCCATTTCTCTGATAAAAACTGGTTTTCTAGTGGCATTTTTTACATGTAAAACACAGAGCAAGCGAAGTAGGGGTACCATCGTGTAAATCGCTAGTTCTATCTTTAGATCATCCAAACTTTTGAGAATTCACCGAAATGAATGATGGGACCGTTATTTCGAGAATCAGTAATAAAGGTTGTTTTTACAGACTTTCGATTATTTGTATATATTGAAATATTGTGATTTAGATTAAGATAATCTGATTATATAAAATTTATACGCTGAGTCTTCCTTTTAGGTGTTTATTATAGTGATCTCTCAATCAGTGTGCCGGTCACGTCCCGGAAATAGTTGGTACGTACGTTTTGGGGCGTGACATTGACAAAATGGAGGAAGCCTGGCTAGCTGATTTAGTTTTGCAGACACTAAATAAGCCTGTGTTTCAATAACTTGAGAGTGGAAAATTGACAGAACATCACCGGTCAAAATTCCCAACATTCGGTTCTTTAGGGTTCTAAGCTAAGGTCTCTTCTTGGTAGTTTAGCTATATACTATCTGACTTTTTAGCTCTGATAAGTAAACACTGCTCATTGATTCTTGGCTAGAAACATTCCTTTTGTTCATTCCATGTTTGTGTCGCCATGGATATGACTTGATATGATTACCCTAACCCTAATTGTATTGATTCAAAATGGATTTTTCTTCTCTCTTTATATTCCATTTGTGTTATTATTGTGTAATTATCCAAAAATTAATAACAATTCTGTTTACTTGCTGTGTATTTTACCTTACCTTGTTATTTCCGTACAATCTTGTTTAACAAGACTAGACAATGAATTTGGTGAATAGTCTTCATTTCAGGCTTTAGTTGTTTCTTCTTGCAATGTCAAAACAATTTACAAAGTATTTAATAAAATGTGAAGTATGATTTCTAAATCCATTGCATTTAAGGAAAAATACGATGGAAACCAGTTTTACAACATTAACTAGGTTCTAAAATATATTAAGCTGTATTAGAATTTGTGCCCGACCACCCAATATAATCATTAATCTAGTGCAAAGATCACTTAGAAACTATGATCTATTGCATGAAACTGCAACTGCAACTGCATCTAAATCTGTCCTAAATTAACAACAACTTCGATCGTCAACCACGTAAAATATTTTCATCTAAATCTGGATTTTTTCAATAATTGTCTAACTATCATTCCATCAAAGAAAGTCTATGAACATGCTGACATTACAAAACCCCATGTCTGAAAAGAAAAAAAAAAAAAAACTGATAGAGCCCCTGACACAACCACAGTACATCACCTGCACAAGAGGTGCCTGTGACTTTCAAAGGATGATGTTAAGGAAAGCAATATCAAAATCCATTGCCATAGCTATGATAAGAACAACAGAGACAATGTTAAAGTCCAGATTTTTTTGCTGAAATAAAAATAAATGATATTACCTTCAAGTGAACATGCCTAATTGCTCATATTTTATAGGGTCGTAAATTGCACGTTATGCATCCCATGGAAAGATTGAAACATATTAACATACTGATTGATGATTGATGGTGCACAATTTTAACGGGGAAAAAAAAACTTTAATCATAAACAGTAAGAAATTGATGAATGAAAATTTTATCAACACACTTTTATTTGTATCTTTTCAAAAAAATACTAGATTAAAAAAAAAAATATAGATATAATTTTCTTGCATTCTTGAGCTTATTAAGCTTATTGGGTTCACGCATGCCATCACTTAATTATATTAAGGTATATTGGATCTAATACTAGACAAACTTAAATATTATTAAATTTAATGAGTAAGGTGGGTTTGTCATGTGTTCTTTAAGGATATCTAGCCTAAAAGTTTTTATTTTGATTGGCTTTACAATAGCATGAGCTCCATTTTAGAAGTTTGTAATGTTATATTTTTATGTATGTATATGTGAAAATTGTATTTTCAAAAATTAACAACTTTTTGCTTATATATATACAAAAAAATTTTTAATATCATCACAATAGTTTTAGTATCATTTTATAAACAATATTATCACCTGTGATGTATATATATATATATATATATATATATATATATATATATTTAGATTATGTTTTGATCAAAGATTGTTTTTTAAATAGCTAGCAAAATGTGTCTATTAGTTTTTAGAAGTTGACTTAGGTCTAGGATGATGTTTTTAACAATAAATGAAAAAAATAATAAAAATAATCAAGTTATGATACTTTTGATTTAGGGCTCAATGCTAATTTAATAAATATCCATTAATAATAAATAAATTATTAATATGATTGAAAATAATTTAGACATTTAATGGTATGTCCATAATAAATTTAAAAGAAATATATAATTAGGGTAATTTTTTGTTTGAAATGATACATTAAAGGGAATATATATATATATATATATATATATATATATATATATAATCTCTTATTTAAATTTTTAGAACCAACGCATATTTTAGAATTATTTGTTTTTTAAAAAACTAGATTGCAATTTTTTTTCCCAAGAATCTCGTTTAATCTTTGGAGGTCCAATTCATGTTTAGTAGTGAGAAGGTTTATACGATATTTTTTAAATGTTTTAAGTGGAAACAAAGTTAAAAATTGATATTTGGGATTTAAAAACTCATATTCTAACTTTAATGGCAACATTTGATGATCAAGATCTTAATTAGGAGACAACATATCATCTTGCAATACAAATGACTTATTATCTATTTTATTTTTTAAAAGGAAAGAAATTAATTGAACAACATGTCATCCACTCATGAAAAAAAAAAAAAAAGAGAACCATGCATGCAAGGCTGCTCTTCCACATGTGCCTGAGTTTCTTTTTATTTTTCTAGTTGCTCTAACCCACCCTTCCGAGCTTAAGTGTCTTGCTTTTTTTGTTTTGCTTTTTAATTTTTTAGAATTTTTCTTAATTTTGATTAAAATTCACTATAAATATAAAAATTTTAAATTCCTATTCAATTTAATATCATTAAAATTTTCCATAGTTTTAAAATAAGATTATAGCTTTTATGGTAATATTAGTTATCATTTTGGTAAATATTATACATGAACCTAAAATACAAAAACTTTTTAAAATGTATCATAAATATTCAATGAAAATAAGTTATTTTCTTTATTATAATTTATTTACATAATTTTTTATATTAATTATTTTTTCCTTAAATTGCTTACAAAATATTAAAAAAATAAATATTATTTGATTGAAACTTTCTTTTCAGATCATGATAATTGAAACTCACTTCTACAGAGCTTACTCCTTATTTAGTAAACGAGGGATGTTAATAATAAGAGAAAAGAACCATGACGTTGGAGAGCCCAACCGATGATGTGACACTCCGATTGCAACCGAAAAATCATTTAATTAGGATGTAAAAATTAAAAAATTAAAACAGAGAGAATCATTTCATATTTATTAAAGATATTAAAAATGAATCATGAGTGGTGAGTATTATAGTTTAATAGGTTAGATTTTAAATTTATATTTTAAAAATTAATAGTTTAAATTTTATAAATCTTAAAGTCATTAAAAATTTATATAATTATTAATTTTAAAATTATAAAATTAATTGGAATATATATAAATTAATTTGAATATTTAATTTAATAAAAAAATTAAAAATATTATTGATACCTATATCAAAAGTTTGGATGTTGTTAGAAGATGATATATGGTGAACAAATTCCTAACTTTTCAATTGGAAAATTGATTTTGATTTTCTACATTCATATTTTGATTTTTATTTATTTAAAAATGGTTTACGAAGAATAGATGTAACTTCAAGATGTAGAATAAAAATTCTAACTTTTTAAATTTACAAATTGATTTAGGTTTTTTACATTCATATATTATTTTTATTTTTTTTAAAAAAATTATTATATATATATATTAATATGATATAAAAATATAAAAATATTAAAAAAAAACAAATAGATATTTTTACCTTAAAGGCGAAACCGATAAAATGCTCATAATGTTTTCGACGTGGATTCCACGAACTGCTGAGTGGGTGGCCTTCTTATCCTTTGAAGAGCACACCAAACAAAAAGCTAACAGCACAAGTCAAAGCTCATTTTTTGATCCAGATTTCCTTAAACACAAATCAATCTGATAAGAGAAAGCATGAAAACAATGTCATTTTCACCAGCAAATCATTGCAACCTTAAACTCCAAAAGTATCCCATAAAACAACCAACACTTGCAAACCCAATTCACTTAAATAATCACCAAAACCAGAAGCCATCCAACAAAAAACACCAGTTTCCTTCATTTTCCATTAGAGCCTCAAAAACCCCTCAAACCCCGTTAACCAAATATACCAATACACCGCCACTAGTAGTTGTTGGCTCAGCCAATGCAGATATATACGTGGAGATTGATAGATTACCAAAAGAAGGGGAGACCATCTCAGCCAAGACTGGGCAGACTCTTGCTGGTGGCAAAGGAGCTAACCAGGCCGCATGCGGTGCAAAACTTTCATATCCAACATACTTTGTGGGGCAAGTTGGGGAGGATGCACATGGGAAGTTGATCACTGAGGCTTTAAAGAATGGTGGGGTTAATCTTGATTGTGTGAGGAATCTGAGTGATGTGCCCACTGGACATGCTGTGGTGATGCTGCAGCCTGATGGGCAAAATTCTATTATTATTGTTGGTGGAGCTAACATGAGTTGCTGGCCTGAGAAGCTCAGCGACGAGTATTTGGAGGTTGTGAGGAAGGCTGGGGTTGTTTTGCTTCAAAGGGAAATACCTGATTTAGTTAATATTCAAGTGGCAAAGGTCAGGCATTTTAATGAATTTTTTTTTTAAATCCTGTATCACTCGTTATTCATTCATTTTTAATGGCGATCATGTTAATTTGATCATGTTTATGGTTTAAAGTCAGAACTTTTTATTTCTTGCATCTAAATAAGCAATTGTGTAAATGAACTAAGTGATTTCTTTTGCCTAGTGAATATTAATATGGGATTAGGCTTTGTTGATCACAGTGACATTGTTCATCAAGGTATGATGGGAGGATGAAAGAAAATGTCTGTGGTTGAGATTGCGTTAATTCTTGACATATTTCTTTGGGACCGAAATGAATTGATGTTTGTCCATATTTGGTGATGGATTGCGAGCTCTTTTTCCTAGATTTTCTTTTTGGAATTTGGTTCATCCAGCTAGATTGAGATGTGGTTTTCTTGGTGCTTTCTTTCTTCCATCAATATATGAATAGAACAAGGTGAATCCATATACAGCACCTTACTCCACCATCGCAAGTAGTTTTTGCTAGAAGCTTCAAAGATAGAGAGGTCACATGTTAAACAAAAAAACGAGTAATGTACAGGTCAATGATTGTTTGTTATTCTAAATTTTGGATGAAAGAATGGATACATATTGAGTTGATAAAGTTCTTAAAAATAAACCATATTTATGTTTTTCATGAACCAGTAAATGTTGAAAGAACTCGGGATATTCCAAGTTTCAGGCAATGGATCTCTCTGTTTTAGGGATATTACAAATAGATCCGTATGGAATTTCTCATTTGAACTGCTGGTTGTAGAAGGTCCAGGATCTTCTACACTGGAAATTTTGAGTGTCCTTTTCCAGATTGTTATTTAATATTTGCTTATAGTTGAAGTTAGTTATTGCTCTATGCTATGCAGAGTGCTCTGCTGAGCCCTGGAAATTTTCATGATATATAACTAGCTGCGCACTCCGAATTTCAAAAGGTTTCCTTTGCACATCTTGTTGAGGAAATAGTAAGCTACTTTAGAGAAATGCAACTAGCAGACTAGCATTGTAGTGTTGTAGGTGTTTGATGTGAAGTTAAAAATGGTTCTCTTATGGAGGACTAAAACTAGCTGGCATCATCTTCATGCTGTCTGCCACAATACATGGATTAGATTTTAGAGAATCCTCTCTTTGAGTTCCAAGGTTAATGTTTTACTGTAGCCAAAGCAAATGGTATTTCTTAAGGAAGGTAGGGGCCCCTTCTTTGCTGACTGATTTCAATTAAAAGGAGTAGCTTCCATTATAAAATCCTTTCCAGGAAATATCTCAGGTATTAAGACTTTTGTTGCATTATCACATAGGATAACCACTATAATGTATTGCTAATACATTTCCATCTTAATTAAGTTTAGCTAAGCAGTTTGGTGTCTGATTTTGCTTTTAAGTGGCAACCTTAAGTGTAGTTCTTCATCTATTAACCAGGATTTTAGCTATATTTTGAGCCATTACATATCTCTGTCAGTGTAAAATCTTTAAACTTGTAACTGAGATTTTTTAGTCATAAAGAAGATTTTCCTTTGTTTTAATTTCTCATGAATGAAAGCTTTAGCTTGTATTGGTTTAGCCAGTTAAATTTTATCTGTGACCCTGGGCAAATACTTTTTAGACATCAGGATCATCTGTTCTTGTTTTAAGCAACATGACTAATTTCCTTGTTGTTTTATAGCATGTTTCCTCCTTGGCTTCTGTAAATATCAGTAGATAAGAAATTGAAATAGCAAAGAATGGTGAAAATTTGACCTGTCACTGCACTATTGAAATATCGGGTGCCTGATGCAGAATGGACATGGGATTTTTGTTTTGTTTTTGGCTGTCTTCTTCTTCACACTGAGCATACACACACTCACACACAAGGAGAGAGGCAAGTGGGTGAAGATGATAACTTGAACCCGTGGAATTACTGGAAGTACCATATAAATGCTTTCTCTATATGCATGCTCACCTGATCTTCTGAAACGTCTTGAGATTGTGTCAACAAAGAAAAACTGGGATGAAACCAGGCAGGGAAAAATTTAGAGGAACTGGACAAAGTATTTGGAAATGGAAAAACTGTAGTTATCTTATACTCTTTTCTCAAATTAGAGGAGACCCAAAGACTTGCTTACACAAGTAACACAGCCATTAAGGTAACACGAAATCTTCCAAATGCTTGAGCTCTTTGTGGTTGCTTGATATAAGTTGATCATAAATACAAGTGTGACAGAGCATATGCTTATTATATATTTTAGTATAGCCACTCATTCTAGTATCTGCTGCCACTTCCTACTCTTGAATAGTTTGATTCTTTCAACATTTTTTTTTTTATCTTCTAGATATCTCCTCTGTTCTTTTGATGCCTATCTGTGAATATTAAGATTCAAATTTTATATCAATTTCATGGATGTTTGAGTAACCTTGTGGTTTGAAGATGTCTAATTCCTCAGCTGCCAGTTGACTTTAATGGTTCTGCATTTTCTTGTCCAAGTTTCTGCTGGCATGATTATTATTATTATTATTCATAGCTTGTTTCATGTTTCTCTTGCAATCATTTCTGACCTCTATTGGATAATTTATGTCTTTAGGCTGCTAAAAGTGCTGGTGTTCCTGTTATTTTGGATGCTGGGGGAATGGACGCACCAATGCCCCCAGAATTGTTGAATGTTGTTGACATCTTCAGCCCAAATGAAAGTGAACTTGCACGTTTGACTTGCATGTCAACTGAAAGCTTTGAACAGATTGGTCAGGCTGTCGTCAAGTGTCATAAAATGGTGAGTTTGGAGACCCCTATCATCAAGTGCTTTGCTTGCATCAGGTATGAGGTGAAAAGTTTTGAGGAGAGATGCTAAAAGGGTGATTTTTTAAGGGTGACATGTTAAAGTTATGAAAAAGTTTTGAAGGTTGAAGTTAAAAGAATGTTTGATAGCAGTTGAAATTTTTTTGGAGAATAGCAGATCCCAATATAAATCAAATCAGATTTTAAGTTAAATATAATTATATAAAAAAAATAATATATGTTCGTGGTCCAAAATGGAAAAAAGGAAGAAAAAAGAATAACAAGTTTGTATTATTTTATATAAAATGAGGGAAAATGTTTCCCTGCACAAGGTTTAAAATTGTTACCCTCCTTGATGTTTTCCCCTGCCACCAAAATCTTGTCATGCACAAGTAGAAGGGGATGAAAAATTAATGGTCCAACATACCAAACATAGCCAAACACGACTGTAGTTTCTTACAATTGCCTATCAACTTTGTAAGGCATATTTTGGATATTTCAAGTACAATTAATAGCTTTTGTTCTCAGTTTATGGAAATCAATTGTTTGATTCCTGTTTCACACATTCATTCACAAATTATAAATAAGGCCATTTCAATGCTTTTAAATTTATGGTTGAATAAGACAACCATCATCAAATGATGTATTGCACCAACTAAATGTTTGTCATATCTTTAAAATCAGAATTTATGTCAAGATCATTTGAGTTTTTGTTTTGAGTAACTTGATCATCTCGTTATAGTGGATAGTTACACTGAGAGGAAACCATGCTTGACAGTTGGCACTGAACTTTATATTGTTTAATGTGTACTTTCAGGGAGTAAAGCAAGTTCTGGTGAAGCTTGGGGCTAAAGGGTCAGCTTTATTCATAGAAGGGGAAAAACCAATTAAACAAACCATAATTTCTGCTGCAAGAGTCCTAGACACTACTGGAGCTGGAGATACCTTTACTGCTGCTTTTGCTGTGGCACTCGTGGAGGGCAAAACAAAGGAGGAATGCATGAGATTTGCTGGTATGACTGGTGTTCGCCGTTTTTGTTTGTATTTTATACATCTCTATATCATTTTTCATTTGAATGATGCCCTGACAATTCCCTTGAATATTTACAGCTGCAGCAGCTTCTCTCTGTGTTCAAGTGAAGGGAGCCATCCCTAGCATGCCTGAACGGACATCAGTTTTAAATCTACTCCAAACTGTTTGATCCTTTGAGGGCTTCCTCCTCCTCATAGTCAACTTCTAAAAACTTGCAAAAATGCATATAAATGAAAGGCAGACAAGACTTTGTTGTCTGCTAAAAACTGGTGAGGTTTTTCAAAATGGTAATAAATTATCTTTCTAGATACTCAAAACACTATTTCAAGAATCATGTTTGCACAAATTGTCTCACCGAGTGTTTGCAATCCATTTACCAGAAAATGACCCTCTTCCTCGTTCTGTTTCTTTCTAAAAGATTGAGGATTAATCTTATCTACGCTAGCAGGGGAGGCATGCTCTATAAACGAATCCATGTATTGTTTGGAAAAAATAAAGCCGGAAACCTTGCACCCAAAGGAAAAGCAAGTCTGGGGATGGGACGTCGATCTTGTATATCAGCTCAATTAATTCTCTGACTAATAAATTGTGATTTAAAAAACTAATGATTTTTATAGGAGAGAGAGAGATAGAGATAGAGATAGAGAGAGAGAGAGAGAGAGAGCAATTCAGATAGAGATAGAGAGAGAGAGAGAGAGAGCAATTTGACTATCACTGTGCTTCTTTTCTAATCTTGAACTAGGTTGATAAGCTTCCCTGGTTGGCTAGCTACAAGATCTGAGTTTACATTAATTGTTCAGTCATTTTCTTTTCTGAACAATACGGATTTTTCTATCTAGTGCATTTTAATTGTGTATTTAATAATGTCTTTTGTTGTAATATTATGGTGGCAAATTTAAAAGAATTATAACTAACATTAGCCTCATTCTCTTCTTCTCCTCCCTTTTCCTTTTGAACTGCGAATCAAAAAACCAGTCACTCTTACTTATTTTGTCATAAATCAAAGCTTCATTACCGTAAATTTATTTTGTCATAAATCAAAGCTTCATTACTGTAAATTAATTAGCCATCCAAACACTTCGTAGTGTCAACACATCAAGTATGAAAACCTATCCAGTTATGTTATAAGTTAATATATTGATATATTTTTTTAGTATTTATAGTGTAGTTTATTTATATATTTAAGTATTTTACAATCTTTTCATATAAAATTAAAATTTGATTTGCATGTGAGATTAAACCTATCAAATTATTTAGTAATGAATTGTTATGTTGTGCAATAAGTGATATCACCTGTTTGATAATCTAAATAAATATTACTAAATTAAATTAAAAGTTTTCTTTATCAAAATAAACATTAAAAAAAAAACTAAATGAATTGTTTACAAAATGAAGTCTTTCTTTGAAAAAAAACACACACACAAATATCATAAAAATAAGATAAAAAAAAGAAACAATAATCAAAACATCACATGGTTTTCTTAAAATAAATAGAAATACAAAATAATTTAATTGAAATCCATATAAATTGAGAACTAATAAACTTAAAATAAAATAAAATAATTAAGATTAGTTAATTTTAAAATATTTAAGATCATTAACTATGTTACTAAATATTATTTAATTACTATATATAAAACAAAAATGAATGAGGTTATTTAATTCTAAAATATTTAAATTTTTTTGTATGTTTTAAATAAAATAAGTAGCATTTGATTTAGAAAACAAAATTTGATGCTTTTTGAAATGAAATCTAATATGTCTTTAATATGTTATTATAAAAATTACCTTTCGCTCTCAAAATGTAAACAAATGATTTTTAATTTTTTTTATCAAATAAGTTTTAACAATTTAATTACATTACTTTAAAACAAAGCAACAAAAGCTAGGAAAAACAGGCTTTTAGTTATTGTACCACTTTTTTGCCATGGTAATGTCCATGAATTTTTATTTGTTGGAATCTAAACAGGAGCCTCTACTTTAATTTTTTAACTGAAGAGTGAAATGCTACCTAAGCTCGTGGAGTGGGGTGAGAGATGCTTGCAAAAGGAGAGCGTCTCCAAGTCTTCAAGTGACCAAATGGAGGTTTTTGAAGCTGCTTTGCAGATCAAACAGGAACTGGGGATTGAATAAATATATAATACTGTAAAAGAAGCTTGATATTGTGGCATTTTATGTTTTCCAACTTGTGCTGTAAGGTTGTAAAAAATATATTTTTGATAAAGCTTGATATTGTGGCATTTTATGTTTTTCAACTTGTGGTTGTAAAAAATATATTTTTGACACGGCATGAAAAATATATTATACAATATAAACTCATATTATAAGAATGAATTCTAAAATAATAAGTAATTTTATTTTTTATATAGTTTAAGTATTTTAAAATACATGATTCAAGAAAAGATTTAGTAATTTAAAAATACAATAAAATTATTATTCATGTTTGTAGATTTTTATTAACTAATAATTGATAAATTTAAAACAAACAAATCTTAGAGATTCTGAGGCTATAAATTGCAAGCATGCAAACAATGTTATATGAAATAGTACATTCCAAAACAAAAACCAATTTAAATGATGATGAAATACAACAGGATGGGAATAAATTTCCAAGAAAATAATTATGTTGCAGTGCCTACTGGTTTACATTCAAAATAGTGCATGCTTGAATTTTAGAGCAAGGAGCAGAATTCTGTGATACTACTTCGAGAGATCTGAAATACCAACTCAGAAATGGAGGAGGAGAAGTCAAAGGGTAGACAATAAACTCAAAGGGTAGACATACCAATACCCAGTGTATATTGGGATTTCCAAACACAAAGTCGAAGATTTAGGACCATTTAAGTGAGTTTGCATATCTAGAATCTGTCAAATTCAAGGGAATGTTCATTTTACATGTCTGGGATCTGTTAAATTCATTGCCTAGCCTGGGAACCTTGTGACTGCCCCACCGCTACAACAAGGCAAGCAACAAACTCTCCTTAGTTGGCCTCAAAATAGTATGAGCTAAAGGATTTCATCTTCCATGTAATTGATCATAACAAAAATTCTGATAAGGCGTTTCTTTAAAATATTAGTCTAACAGAGAGCAATTACATACACGATCCGACCTTTAATGAGGACCCAAATCAGTAAACAAAGCCAACCTTAAGAGAATCTCAACAAAAAATTTCCTAATGTGTTCCTCAATCTCTTTCATGGTTTCCCTCCACTTGCTTCTTCATGTGCTAATCAGTTTGGCCAGAGTATGAGTAAAATCCAGGAAAGTAAAGTGATCTCCTTCCCCAGAATTTAGCACTAGACCTAACAAAATGACTACTCCAATCCAGTTTACTGCAGAATTAGTCTCTGGTTTGTAATCTAGGCCTCTGAACTCTTGCTAAGAAATACCTGCTATAGATTACCATATCTAAGAGTCCTCTAAACACTGACAGCTCTAAGCCAATGGCAGTAGCAATAACAGAAGTGCCGAACTGACATTTTTAAACACTGACATCTCTAAAAAGAAAACAAGAAGAATTAATGTCAAGACCTACTTCTTTAGCCCCTCTGTTAAATGTTTTATTTTTTTATAACATTTGCAATCATGGTGGTTTGCTCTTCATATTGTATTTTTTGTGATTGTAGAAACGACAATCAACTCATATTTTGTTTTCCCTGGTATAGAAAAAGAAGAACAGACCGAAATATGCATCGAAAAAGAAGGGGAGGTCTTGATTAGCTGGTAATATATTGCTTATCTTAAAAAATCTAAAACTCACTGTAAAGATTTTACTAAATTGAAATGGTTTGTTGTTATTTGTTGCATTTTCTTCAGATTTTAGGACTCTACAGTAGAATACCTATTACAGCATCATGATGTTTGATTTTATATATGATGCCTTACAAATAACTATTGCTCAAAAGTTGTTGTTGTTGTTTGTTTTGACAGATAACAAGATCTTGATAATTCAGTGTGGATCTGTGCTTAGCAGTCCAAGACCAGAACAATTGTTTTGTGGTTAGGGAAGTGGAACTGTTATAGCATAGAGGTACATTGATCTACACTCCTTCACTTTGTATTTGTCTGCTTGTTTTGAGTGGTTTAACAAAACCAACAAAATAATTCTAATTACTGAAGAAATCCCTTATTGTATAGGCTTCTCTTTGTAAAAAAATGAGCTATCTGGTAATGTTTTAGGAATTTCATTTCTTTCTGCTGGTTGTTCTGAACCAATTTTGATGTGGGGAGGAACCAATTTTGATGTGGGGAGGAAAAAAAATTATTTTATAGATGATGTTAAGTTGATTATCCATTAAGGAAAAAAACAAAAAACCAGTTTTTAGTTTCAATGGTTGTGAATGAAAGTGGGGTATAAAAAAAAAAAAACTCCCTCCGTGAAGAGAAAGAGAAATAGGAACGTGGAGAAATGGGTAAGTGTGTTTCATAGGAATGGTGACTCAGAATTGAAAGACTAGTGGCTTGGACTTTTAGGACAGCGAAGAGGAAAAGGTGAAGAAGTAGACGATGTGTAGGTCTAAGCAAATTTTAATTTAAGACAACAAATGTTGAGAATAGCAAAGTTTTTTTTTTTATTATTAATATAGATATTTGAGTCAATTTATATATACCTTAATTAATTTTACAAATCTAAAATTAATAATTATATAAATTTTTAATAACCCTCTAAAACTTAAATCAATAATCTTCATAAAATAAATTTATAATTTGATATCTTTTAAAATTACAATAATCTTTAAACAATATAAAGATCGGCGCTTTTTTAACTCACATATAATTGCGTTTGGTATTCACGGCGGCGGCGGCGGCCGCGGACAGATAACAAGATCTTGATAATTCAGTACTGTGGATCTATGCTTAGCAGTCCAAGACCAAAACAACTGTTTTGTGGTTAGGGAAGTGGAACTGTTATAGCATAGAGGTACATTGATCTACACTCCTTCACTTTGTATTTGTCTGCTTGTTTTGAGTGGTTTAACAAAACCAACAAAATAATTCTAATTACTGAAGAAATCCCTTATTGTATAGGCTTCTCTTTGTAAAAAATGAGCAATCTGGTAATGTTTTAGGAATTTCATTTCTTTCTGCTGGTTGTTATGAACCAATTTTGATGTGGGGAGGAAAAAAAAATTATTTTATAGATGATGTTAAGTTGATTATCCATTAAGGAAAAAAACAAAAAACCAGTTTTTAGTTTCAATGGTTGTGAATGAAAGTGGGGTATAAAAAAAAAAAAACTCCCTCCGTGAAGAGAAAGAGAAATAGGAACGTGGAGAAATGGGTAAGTGTGTTTCATAGGAATGGTGACTCAGAACTGAAAGACTAGTGGCCTGGACTTTTGGGACAGGGAAGAGGAAAAGGTGAAGAAGTAGACATGTTTAGGTCTAAGCAAATTTTAATTTAAGACAACAAATGTAGAGCAGACCAAAGTCTTTTTTTTTTTTATTATTATTATTATTATTATGGGTATTTAAATCAGCTTATATATATCTTAATTAATTTCATAATTAATTTTATGAATCTTAAAATTAATAATTATATAACTTTTTAGTAACATCGTAAAACTCAAACCAATAATTTCTATAAAATAAATTTATAATTTGATTAGTTGATCATGCCCTTCAAAATTACAGATAATCTTTGAACAATACAAAGATTGTCTCTTTTTTAACTTGCATATAATTGCGTTTGGTATTGGCGGCGGCGGCGGCGGCAAAGTGCTTCTTCTCCTCGACCTCTCACGTGATCTTTTATTCGTCCTTGAAGCTGGAAGCTTTGATTTCACCATGCTCATATTGCGCTTCCCTTCTCCTTTAACTTGCGAGTTAGCACTACTTTGGAGTTTTGATTTATCAAAACAAATTAATATTCTATAATAGAAGTCACACCAAGCTATAGTCCAAAATGATCGTATCTGAATTTGAAACTCAAGATTATTCAATTATTTACAACATTTGATTACTATACTGATCAGCTTGGTATTGGTATCATTTGACTTGACTAATTCCTTGGATGCATACCAATGGTTACTTCTTTATGCATCATTTATTTTTAACTAACAACTTTAGATGTGTGAATCACAAAGAGAAGAGAAGAAAAGTCTTTAATAAATACAATTATTTGCACCTAAACAGTGTATATATTATAAGGAATCTAAAACATGCAAAACACACATTTAATTAGCACAATTGAAAGATATAGTGTAAACTTACAAATGACATTGGGGAGAAAGAGTGAGAAACATTAAGTTAGTTCCATAATCTTTACACTATCATATATAAGAGGGTGGAGCCAGAAATTTTTCCTATCATGGACTATTAAATAAATTTATAAATTTATTTTAAGATAAATCATTAACTCATGTACATGAATTTTTAAAGTTAACAGTAAAATTTTAATTCAAATACATTATCTAAAATATTAAAAAATAAATTTGAAATTATATAAAATTAAAGTGAAAATAAAAATAAACTTACTATTAAAGTTACATTTTTTGATGTTTTGTGGAATATAATTTATCTATAATCGAATTTGAATCGATATTGTAACAACTTCTCAACCGGGATAAAATAACAATCTCATATCAATAGGAAAATAAAATAATTAAATTTTTTTCCTCGTATATATTATAAGGAATCTAAAACATGCGGTCCATTGAGGTTGTTAGCACAATTGAAAGATATAGTGTAAACTTACAAATGACATTGGGGAGAAAGAGTGAGAAACATTAAGTTAGTTCCATAATCTTTACACTATCATATATAAGAGGGTGGAGCCAGAAATTTTTCCTATCATGGACTATTAAATAAATTTATAAATTTATTTTAAGATAAATCATTAACTCATGTACATGAATTTTTAAAGTTAACAGTAAAATTTTAATTCAAATACATTATCTAAAATATTAAAAAATAAATTTGAAATTATATAAAATTAAAGTGAAAATAAAAATAAACTTACTATTAAAGTTACATTTTTTGATGTTTTGTGGAATATAATTTATCTATAATCGAATTTGAATCGATATTGTAACAACTTCTCAACCGGGATAAAATAACAATCTCACATCAACTGAAAAACAAAGTAATTAAATTTTTTTTCTCTCTCAATTCCTCCTTCTTTCACTTAATTCTTCCTTATATTAATATTTTATAAGTTGGACTTTGTAAATTTACAAGATTATTCTCTCACTTTTTTTTTCCTTGGTATTTTTTATGTTTTTTCCTTACTTTTCTCTCTTTCTCTCTCGCCTTTTCTTTTCTTTCCTTTTATATTCTGCTTATGCCTAGTCAGCAATATATAAAAGAAGAAAGAACTAATTTGTTTTATTTTTTAATGAAAAATAATTATTCCACCCTTAATGAGTCGTTTTGCTTTTATTTGACCTTTTCTTTTGTTAACACTACCAAGTTTTGTTCATCCTAAAATTTTAACTAGATTTTATTCAATATATTTTAAGATCTCTCGTAAAATTTTAACTCAATCTGATAGTTGAATTGAAAATTACATTCAATAACGTAAAACTAGTCAAATTATGATTTTTTTTATCAAATTTATGAATTTATCCAAAAATTTTAAAATTTTAACTTAAGTTAAAACATCATATTAGAAGGCTCCATGTAAATTTTTAGAATTTTTTAATTTCTTAATTAAGAATTAGAAATTTTCTTTAAATAAAATTAATAAAAAAATATTAATAAAATCTTAACCTGAGCTAGAACCCACCCGAGCCCATACATGCCTCTACCCTTAATCATGTATATATATTTTTTTATGATAATTTGAGTTACTATTTAATACTTATTCCAGTGATTATTTATTTTGATAAAGTAATGGATTGTTTTAAAAGTTTGGATAAAGCTATTTGGACAAAAAAAAATGATGCATTCTTTTGTTGATATTTGCATCAAAACTATTAATATCAAAAACAGACAAAACACTTAAAACTAGTTGGAAATTTCTGTTGACTATTTTTAAAGAACAAGTTAGTCATGTTTTTATCAAGTCAAAATTAAAAAACAAATGGGATGGTTGTAAAATGGACTAAGGATATAAAACAAATTGATTTATGAAACTAGTGTTGGATACCAGAGATTTTCTTGGATGAATTATGTATGAGATGGAATTGAAGATAATAAAAATAATACCTTAATAAAAGATTCTTGATTTCATAATATATTAATAATCCAATCTATAACATTTGAATTATAAAACTATAAAATTACTACATGTTTTTTTAGTTATTTTATTATCAAAATCACTTTTAAAAGTAATTTTAATCAAATATCTTTAAATTATTTTTTCTTCAACATAAACTTTAACTATAGTTTTAATCCATTATATATTTTATCAAACTAAACACAACTAAAAATGCTTTTTTAAATTAATTTTTTTAAATTATAACTACAAAAATTACTATAATATCAAATATATAATTAATATGTTCAACACCAATTCTTCTCCATGTATGACTTCCAATATCAAATTATGTCGTTCATTTGGATGGCCTGTTCAAAGGTTTTCGTCCTAACAATTTGTTTATAATAGTATCTCATGCTAGTGCAAAGATTAATGTGGGGGGTGCATATGTTGTTTCACTGTCTGTATGTTGAATTTTCTAGCAAATGACATAGGTTTAACCAAGTCATGTCTCCTGCTAATGCTATCGTTGTGGCTTGGACAGAAAAAAAATTAAAAGTTAGAAAATAATATTTAGATCATCATAATTTATTTGACATTGTTATTAAATTTAATATAACTGTTTAAACTTTAAAACTTTGAACTGAACTCTTTACTTAGTCTAAATTTTAAGAATATATTTAGTATTATAGTAATTATTATTAGGGGTGAAATTAAAGGGTGGCAAGTAGGGCCTGAGGCCTTGCAAAAAAATTTAAATTTTTTTATTATTTAATATTTTTAATTTAAATAAATAAGCTTTTTAATATATATATATATATATATATATATATTAATTTTGGCCTCCTCTGTAGTATGAACCTAGCTCTGTCCTTACTTATTATAGTTGTAGTTTGAAAAAAGTTGTTTTATAAAAAGTGTTTTTAATTAAGGTTAATTTGATATTTATACATATTTGGTTAAAATTGTGATTAAAATTGAGGTTGAACAAAATATAGTTTAAAGTGTTTGGTTAATAATGCTTTTAAAATTGAGGTTATAAAATAATTTTAAAAAATATATATTAATATTGATAATTTTTAATTTAAATATTGCAACTTTAACTATTGTTAATATTACATCATGAAATAAATAATACTTTATATAAAATATTTTTCATTATTTCATTAAACTATCTACAATTTTATCACGTATGAAATACATCTGACAAGGACTACAGTTTTTTTGGTTTTTTAAGTGCGCAACAACATTTGGTAAAATAAAATCAAGAATAAAATTGAAATTACAATCAAATTCTATAAATGCTATGTTATCAAGCGATCTCTATTTAATTTACGTAAATGCTATGTTATCAAGCGATCTCTATCTAATTTACGTAGTGTCATTGAATAATGTTGAACACTAGTTTTTTGAATAAAACACAATTAAAAAATAAAAAATAATTTTTATTTTTTATTTTACTAGGTCGGATCCGATTCAATTAATGTTGAGCTTTGAACCTGACTCGGTCTAGATGGAACTAGTCCTACTAGAATAATGAAGCTGGTTACACTGTTAAACAGTGTAGCCAGCTCCATTGCTTATGCTAATTACATGGTTCGCTGAACATTGTAATTAGCATGAACAATGAACAAGAAACAGGAATTATTTACTTTTCTTTCCCATGTGTTTCAGATGCAAAAATACAGTGGGATCCATGAATAGTGAATAATGTTTTTTTACAAAACAAGTTACATCTGCGTTTTAAACAAAACGCAAATACAACCTTGTAAACAAACACTATCTTAAATTAAATTATGTGAAAGTTGTCTCGATATGACCTTGTAGACTGGATAGGTCTAAAAAAATCAAAGAAAAAAAAGAAAAAGAATAGGCCAATAGGTCTAAAAAAATCAAAGAAAAAAAAAAAGATAGGCGAAGTTATTATCCCTAGTTAACCCACAAAAACTGCAACCTAAGTTATGGGCTCTACTTGGTCACATTAATTTTTTTATTTTATTATTTAATAAAAAAATAAAAAAATAATTTATTATCAACATAATATTAACAAATAAAATTTAAAAAATCTCATTCTAAAAAATGAAATTGAAAGGAAAAACTTAAAAGATAAAAGAAGAAGCTAAAAAACCCCAAATGAATAAAAAAAAGGGCTTGTAACAACAAAGCTAAAGCGTATGGGTCTGAGCAAGGTTGGCAAATTTGGTCTAGTCATTTTATTTTCTTTTTTTTATCATTCTTTTTGCCCCTTATTATTTGAGAATTAGAAAGATTTTTCAAGTTTGAATTTGTTCATTTAAATTTCAAACTCTTTTTTTATTTATTACTATCCCCTCCCCCTTTTTTTTCCTTCTATAATTTTTTAATTCCTATAAGTTTCATCATGTAGAATATCTACTTTCTCATTTAATGAATGGTGCGAAATAAATCATATTTAATTTTCAATCAAAATTACTATGTGAAATCTTTAGTTTTTTCATCTTTTTTTACCCATATCCCATGTGTAAATCATTTGAATCAATAGATAACATTTTCTTCACTATTAGTATGATTTGATTTTATTACATTTCAAATTTTTTCTGACACCTCCTAAGAAAAATCCTGAATTGAATCCCAAAATGACAGATTAGTATAAGCTTATTTATGTAATAATGCACCCTTTGAATAGGAATTCATATTTTAAAATGTCCTAGCTTTCATGCTTTGGCGGGTCTCCAAATCCTTTCAATAACTTATATTGTATTGAAAGGATATCTATATGACCTCATCAATTACGTAAGGAACATGGTACAACAAAATTGAAGAAAGTATAGAGAGAAAATATTTTTTTTTATTTTTTGTTGTTCAATTTTTTCTATTCTATTAGTGTTAGATAATAATATTATATTAGGCTTAGTTATTATTAGATTAGAATTAGTTGGTGATATTGACTTAGTGGATCCTTTTTTCTATGATGAACTATTAGTATTAGTACTATATTTTCTCTTTGTAGAATATATATGTATTCCAGCAAGTAGCTCGATGACAAAAAGAATGTACCTTGAGAGGAGTAAGGAGGTCAACCTCTTTCAAATATACAACATGATTCTAACAATTTAATAGAGTCAGACTCTCTTATTTATTTTAGTTGTTTGATCATAAGTTTATGGACACCATGTGCTTAGATTGCAGTATCAATCTAAATTTTTGAAAAGAGTAGACCTATCAAGCTCCAATCATGTGACTGTAAATGGTGGTGACACAACCTGAAAGATGTGAAGGTTGAGTAGTTTGATGAGAAGGCATGCCTAACACCTTACAGCAAAATAATCTTCAGTACATCTCCGCTTGCAAGAAGCCACTTTCTCGGTGATTGGACCGGAATTTCTAGTGCCTTCCTGAAAGTAGTGGTGGAGCCTACATGCGGCTCACCCTTTCATATTATTTCCCCCAATGAATTATGTGTGATTCATTTTGATAATTGGGCCTTGAATGTATATCTCCTAGCTAGATTAGAAACAGCAGTGGTGTTTTTTGTTTGTAAAACTTGGGTCAGGTGTATTATGTATTCATTAGCACTGCCACTTACAGGTATTGTTTTTGTGTTTGCAAAATGAGAGTAGGACTCAAATTCTAAGATCCGCCTGTGTCCTCTGCTTTGCAATGGAGGGTTGCTTTGGGAGTTGTTCTTGATGTTTTGAACTTTGCTGAAGAATCAGGCAAATTCTGTCCTTGGCAAAACTGAATCCAGGAATATTGCATTAGTCATAATGGGACGGAAGCAAGAAATAGGAGTATGAAAGTAAAAATTATCGAACAAATTCACTTGAATATTCCAAAAGAATTTGAAGGACCGTAGTTTATTTATCGTGGTTGTAGATGTTACGTAATGGTTGTGAACCGGACTTAATTTGGCAAGCTATCAGTAGCTTATACCAGAATTTCTATTTCTACAGCTTTTTTTATTTTTTGGTTAAAACTCTAAATAAATTAGCTTGGATATAGTGGATGATGCAACAGAAGAATAGATGGCAGCCTCATTTGGAAGTTTGTGCTGAAATATATACATGTCTGCGTTCAGGGAGTAAAGCAAGTTAAATTTCGGTGGCAAAGTTTGGGCTTTATTTGCAGACGGGGAAAGTCAATCAAGCAACTCTATTATTTCTGCTGCATAGCAATTTACGCTACTGGAGCTGGAGATACTTTGCCTGCTGCAATTGTCGTAGCCGTGCTGGTTAATAGCTGGTAGCCTAGCTGAAAATTGTGAGATCATGCGTTATGTTTATATGCAACCTCTACATCGAATCTTGTTTTAACAAGCTCTCATGATTCCCTGAGCCCTTACCGTCTCCAGCAACTCTCTTGTGTGATCAAACGAAGAGAATCATCCCTAGCATGCCTGACAGTATGTCAGCTTTGAATTCAGTTTGTTTGAGGGCTTTTACCTTCGCTCCATTTACAGTCGGGTCAAGTGCCTTGGAACTTGCAGCGGTGCATACAAATGAAAAGCAGAGGTTTACTCTGTTTTCTGATGAGAACTGGGTAACTCCTTTCAAAATTGTGATAAACAATAAAAACTCCTTTGCAGTCGTAAGGTTTAATAATAAATGGAACATTATTATTAATAATCATAACTTGGTACATTCGTTTTTCCTTACACGACCTGAAACATGAAAAGGAACGGAAAACAAATTTCACTTGGCAAGTAGTAAAGTAGATGGTTTAAAATTATGGCCCTCACTACCTGGGAATTGGGATCCAAAGTCAATTGAGAGACAATCCATAACGCACATATTAGGTCCACATGAGAAAGTAGTCTTCGAAATAATTTTTTTTTTTTAAAAAAAAAACATGCACAAACTCTTCACAAAAAACTAGCTGGTACCAAGAACACTGAAATGATGGGTCAGTGCCTCCACTTGCATAGCTTGGTTTCACTCATCTGTAGAGACCTCAACTGCTTCAGAAAAGCCACCCATCTTCTTCATCATATACCTCAGTAAAATTACTGCCAAATGAGAACGCATAGTTATCGTTATCAGACATGAAATCAATGTCAGAAAATCTACTAAAGTAGTCTTCCTCATCAGACCATAAAATGTGAGGAAATCGTGAATCAAATGGATAGTCATCAGTGGAATCGTTAGGCTGCCGCAAATCTTTGATGCGTTCACTACATCTTCTCCCCATCTGCCCTTCCAAAATAACATTGAAACACTGGCGCAGATCAAGTGATTCAAGGTAAAGACAAGCATCAAGAATAGCCTGCAAGCCATCATTTGTCAACTTATTCCCAAACATTTCGAGGTGACGTAGCCCGGGCATACTTTCTGCAACAGCTAGTGCCTCATCATCACACTCTATACATGGATATCTGTACCCTGTGGTGTTTAACTTGAATGATCTTAATAAAGGACAACAATGCCCAACTTTTTCTAGAGCTACCTTTGAGAATGAGCAGTATGAAAGGTCAAGCTCTTCCAGCAATGGAATTTTAGAAGCTGCTGCAATCAATCCCTCATCAGAAATATTCTGGCAAAATACCAGCCGAAGACTTTTGAGCTGAGTTGATCTGTAAAATAATCATAGAATACCGTGGTATCATCAAAATCCAGCAAATTAACACCGTATGCATTCAATTCAGAGTGTCATATTCCCTGTGGAATTAACGGATTCATGAACACCAGCTAATGTAAAATTCCCGAGAATGAGGACAATTAGCACGGGAAAGCAATTCCCCATTTGAGGGGAAATTTTGGTCTTCAAGAATCTTACATTAAGAAAGTGAGATCACCAATCACCCAACAAACACAATATTTATACAGTTACAGGAATCTGAGGTTCCTTGACCTAACAAAAACAACATTAAATTCCAAGACTAGGAATTCAACAATCCTAAGGGCCTCTACATGCATATTGAAGATCTGAACATGAATACATCTCTCACAAGAATGTTTCCAAGAACTATCCCAAAAAAAATCATTTAAAAATAAGCACAAGAAATTGGATGAATTATCAAGAATACCTATCGGCGATGTAAAGGAGGAGGTCATCCGTGCCGAAATACTCGATATTGATATGAAGCAAAGCACCTGAGCTGCGATCGACAGCGTGCCTGCAGATTTTGACCATATCATAATCCATGTCCCAAATATCACCCAAATTATGCATATCGATAGATCTCCACATGGAAGGTTCCTTGCAGATGTAGCGCCATGTCTTGCACACTCTCTCTACGTTTGCCAATATGCCGATTGCACCTACCCTCTTCAGGATCGACGCCATCAAATCCTCCGGCAGCTCCAACCACTTTCCACATTCAATTCCTACTACTTCTTCTTCACCTCCACCTCCTCCTAGCGTTCGCGGCGGTGAATGAGAATAATCCATTTTTTCTGTTGGATTTTTTTTTTTTTGGGATGGAAACTACTTGCCTTATAGATGTGTTCTTTTGTTTAAAAAAAATAAAAATAATTTTTTTTTTAATCAAAAGTACGTTTTTTTAATAAAAACTTATCACAATCAAGTTTGAATAATTACAATAAATATCTAAAAAAATGAATGATTTAATACAAGGACTATCTCTTTGATAATAATAATAATAAAAAAACCCTTTCTCTTGTTAATGTGTTCCTTTGCTTTTCAAAAAACAAATTATGAATTCTTTTTTAATAAAAACTTCCCACAATCATTAAATAAGTTTTAATAAGAATAAAAAAATTAATAATTATAAAATCAATATATTATAAAGTATTAGAATAATAAATTTGAGAAAATATATATAAAAAATTTATAATAAAAAATTAAAAAATAGATATTTCTTCACATTGAATATTCATAAATAAATTCTGTTAATATACAATTATTTCAAAAGAAATAGTTAATATTATAATGAAATGTACTAATATTATTTTTTGAAAACAATAACATAATCAGATAATTATTTAAATATCATTTTGATAAATTTATGTTTCAAAAATTAATTATAAGATAAAAATATAAAAAATAAATTTTTAAAATTTTATTTATAAAAAAGAGATTAATGGTCACCCTTGATATGTGTCACGGTCCAATCCAATGTAATTTTATACTCAGTCAAAGTCCTAAGCAACTTTTGCCGTCATTTTCTTCTCCCCTTTTATTTTATTTTATTTTGCTTTTCTTTTTCTTTTTCGAAACTTTTTTCTCTTTTCCTAATTGGGTCTGATGGGTGCTGGTGCAGTCCTACCTTGCCGCGTTTCATATTTGTGGCATAAGTACAGGTTGGTCCTTTAATTTTTCAGTTCATCTCAATTTAGGATTCTACTTGGATGGCATTTCCTGCAGCCACGTAATGAAATGAAGGTTTGGTGGGTTATTGATGTTATAGAATAGCTTATGCACTAGGAAAGGGAGCTCTATTTGAAAAAGTAGGAGATTTTGTTATATTTTACATTAAATCAATAAAATATAACAAAATCTCTTACTTGACATTATGTGAAATAGGTATTTTTTAAAAGATTAATTAATTATTTATGACAACTCTTGTTAAGTCATTCAATTAATTTACTGTTTTTCTAATTTTACAAGTCGGTATGAAAAGGTATTATTTTTTATTATAAATATCAATTTTTGATATTAGCATAAATTACTAAGAAATTAATTTTCTTATTTTCCAACATAGCAGCCACACTTTATACAATCTAATATAAATTATTAAAATGCAAATGAATTTAAACTATAGTGTATATTCAGAGACGAGGTAGCTTTGTTTTTTAAGGAAAAAATATTTTTTTAGCTTTCAAAAATATGGTTTGTATTTAAAAAATATTATACTTTGAAAAACAAAATCATCACACTTCCAAACCAAACAAACTTGATCTTAATAAGCAATTAAATTTATTTTCAAGTAGGTCTCTTGAGTAAGATATATTTGTTGATGTGCGCAAGTGAGCAACATAAATTATCATGCATCCGTTGATAATTAATTTTAAAATATTTATAATTATTAAATTTTATGATATTTAAGATTATTAACTATGTAACTAAATATTATTTAATAACTATATATGAAATAAATATGATTGGGGTTAGCTAATTTTAAAATATTTAAGTAGCATTTTATTTGTATATAAAAAAACATAGTTTTTGAAGTGAAATCCAATGTACATTTAATCTGTTTTTATAAAAACTACCCTCTTACTCTCAAAATTTAAATAGCTAATTTCAAAATTCTTATCATACACTTCTTTCATATTTTTATTACTTTCTTTTTTTAAAAAAAAAAAAATCTAGCAAACGGGGATTAAAACTGGCTTTTAGTTATTCCACCGCTCCTTCGCCATGGTAACGTTCTGATTTCTTATTTGTTGAAATCTTACAAGGAGCCGCTGCTTTGATTTTTATCCTGCCTCATGCGATGAAACAAGGGCGAAAAAAGTCTTGGCATTGTTCTCCGAGATTTTGAGATTCAGGATCCTTCTCTTGTGATAACTAGTCTAATTCACTTTAATATTTTTACAAGAAGAATATTTGTAACATTTTGTTGACAAAATGGTGCGAGGAGGTTTCCCAGGAAAATCCTAACCTGTCAACAATAATGGTGACCATTCTGATGCAAGCAATGACAACAAAAGCGAAGCACGTAGAAATTCAAGGGAAACTGAAAACTCCACGAAGGTCTCATGTTCTGCTATAAATTCTTGTTTTCGCCTTAGTTCCTCATTGCAAATTGAAAGAGGAAACAAATTACTGAGAAAAATCTTGATTCTCTTTGTGCAACAAATGGCTAATGAAGTGGTTCTACTGGATTTGAAGCTTAGTCCATTTGCAGCAAGGGTGAGGATAGCTTTGGAAGAGAAGGGAATAGAATATAAATCTGAGGTAGAGGACTTGAGCAACAAGAGCTAGACTCTTCTCAAGATGAACCCAGTTCATCAGCAAATCCCTGTCTTAATCCATAATGGGAGACCCATCTGCGAGTCAATGATCATAGTTCAATATATTGATGAGGTTTGGAGCCATAAGCCTTCGTTGTTGCCTTCTGATCCTTATCGACGAGCACATGCCAGGTTTTGGGCTGACTACATCGACAAGAAGGTAAGTTCTTAGAACTGATTGAATTTATTTTTCTGTCTTACTGTGTTTACTTTTTGAAAGGAAACATTAATGAAGTAATGACATGCAAATTGGTTTCGTCCAGATTTATCCTGTTGGAAGGAATCTATGGGCATCTAAAGTTGAAGTCAGGGAATCATCGAAGAAGGACTTGATTCAGTGCTTTAAAATCTTGGAAGAAGAACTCGGAGACAAGCTATATTTTGGGGATGAGAGCTTTGGCTATATAGACTTGGCACTTATTCCATTCCACAGCTTCTTTTACACATTTGAGACCCTAGGAAACTGGAGCATGGTTGCCGAGTTCCTAAAGCTCGTGGAGTGGGCCGAGAGATGCTTGCAAAGGGAGAGCGTGTCCAAGTCTACAAGTGACCGAAAGGAGGTTTATGGAGTTGTTTTGCAGATCAAACAGGAACTGGGGATTGAATAAATATGTAGTACTGCAAATGGAGAGTGTATCCAAGTCCATTCTATTGTGGCATTTTCTTGACTTGTTCTGGAAGAGTACTCGGTTGGTTAGTTCAGCCTGATAATAATAAAGGGTTCTTGGATATTAAACTCGGATCTTCTAAGCAGGGAAACTTATTAATTGCCGGAATGAGCAATCCAATTGCAGATACAAGATAATCACCCCAACCTGACAGAAAGGACCGGCAAAAATTGGCAAAAAACAACATAATGCATTAGCAAACAAACAATTGTTCCTCCCGGTCATGTTGTGCGCAGCATCAGACGACGGGTATAGTTCCTGAATAGATAGGGATTTTGGATATGTTTGAAAAATAAAAAAAATATGATTTGAAAAGTTAAAGCATCGTAATATTATAGTCATTAGAAAATATAATGGTTTACGAGAGTTCAAGCAAGTAGACTAATTATGTAAGGAAAAAAGTCATTACTTCTAACACATCATACCTATAATAAACTATATTATTTTTTTGTTTGATATAAACTACAATATTATTGTGTTTTCTAATTTTTAATATGTTTAAAGTGTAAGAAAAATTCTCCTTGGTAAAGAAATCTTTATCTTATTAGATTAAAATCATAGTTGTTCTAAAGTCAAAATATAAAAAAGATAAAAAATAATAATTATCTTTTTATTAAATATTAGGAATACATTTTACCTATAGGTTTAGAATCTCATATATTAAAAAAACTAATTTTTTTACGATGTAGAAAAAATTCTCATAATTTTAATAAACTAGTTATTAAATTCAAAATGCATGCAAATTAAAAGGACTATTTTTGAAATTTCTAGTATGCTAAATTATGCAAATATGATTATTTTTTATAAACTAGTTCATTTGCAAACAAAGTGTATATTTTCAAAATAGGAACTTTTTTATTTTTTTGTATTTTTTCCTGAAATTTCAAAGGAAAACAAGTATATTTAATATCAAGTTAGTATCTTACAACACAAGTTTACAACCTAAATGTTAAATAAAATAGTTAGAAAATAGGCGAGGCATCCACAAATAATTTTAAAATGGTCCTTGAAAGTTTTCAGAATTTCTAGAAATTATTTGAGATTTTTTTGGCAAAAACATAAAAAATAAGAAAAGAAACAATACTGGAAAATCAGTAGAGCTAAAAATAAGAGACTTAAGAATTGTTTTAACGTTGTGTTTGGCTAACACACCATAAGAATAAAATATGATGTTTTTTTTTTTAAGAATTTTAAGTCAATTGAACATTGTCTTAGCATAAATGAACTCAACACAACCATGTGGGCTGAGCTTCCTGATCCAAAGGCCTAAGCCCACAAACATGACCCAGAACTGGAAAAGAAATAATGAAGATCAAAAGAAGAGAAAACATTTAAATTTACACAAGAACATGATGAACACTCGGATCAAACCCAAAAACTAGGATTCAATATCAATCATATTACTTCAAATCGAAGACACATAAGCATGTACAATCAAAAGTATAGCAAGATTTTGGGGCTGGATTATCACAACAAACAACCTAAAGTCATCATTATTTGATTTTATGCAAAATAAAAAAATTAAAGATCAAATATCATGATTTAAGTGTTTTTAAACCTATAAGGTCCTAAATTAATGATCAACAAGATAAAATACATGTGTAAGAGTCAACAATTGATCAAAAAGATATGCAAAACATGGAACCAAGACCATATTCAATAGACAAATGTGAAACCCATAAAGCATAAGAATCCAAAAATGCTCAGTAGAGGCTTTAAAATCAAAAAATTCATAAAACTCAAAAACAATAACCAAAGCTTAAACATGCATAATACAATTTGCTTAAACCATTAAAACAACAAGAAATAATGAATCAAGAGCAAAACTGTATGTAGAATACATAATGACAACAAGAAAAAATAATTTTTTCTATGCATAAACGTTGTTCTATTGATTAAAATTATTATCTTGAAGTTTAAATAAAATGCCTACAACTTCAACAAACCCATCAAACTATCATAAAACAACTTGATCCATAACAACATTAAAACTTGACATAACCTGTCCTAGTTTTACAAATGATTAACCAAACATTCAAATACGTAAAAAAACATGATACATTATCATATACCATACCATAATCACATTCTAGCATATTAAACAAAGCAATCAACAAAATTTAAACAATACAAACTATTCTTAAAGCATGCTTAAACATCTCAAAACAAATATTTAATAGTTTTTAAAACTAGCAAATGACCTCAAAGGATGCTTAACAATCATTTTGAGAACCCCCTCATAAAGTTTATCTTGTAAAGAAAATGTGGTTTCCTCCTCTAAATTCTTTGATTCTTTCTTCTTGAATTTCAACTTTTTTTCTATTTAGATTCCATCTTTTCTTTCTCAACAAATCGATCTTTATAACTTTCCTTTCAATTATAGTCTAGGCATTCACTTAATTTCTATGTATTTATTTTCTTTTTTCTTTATGATTTTCTCTTATATTCCTACCTCTTTTTCTATATGATTTATTCTCCTTTTATAGGCCTAAAATGGTAGGTGGTTGTAAAACCACTTGTAGATTTAAAGGTGGTTTTCCAAAACTAAATCATAAGGGATTCATTCCTCAAATATATTAGGAAGACATTCTTCTCTTTTCTTTTTTTATTTTACCTCCCTTAGATGTCTAACAAACTCTTAGATCTTTTAGAAAAGGTGAATGAAAACTTGACAAAAAATAATTGATAAGGGGTGTACCTTTCATGTATTAATCGTGGCAAGTAGAAGATTATTGAAGTAAAAAAAAAACATATATCTTGTGTAGGGGATATATATCTATCTTGGGGATCAAATCTCATTTGATTTGGAGTTCTAGAACTCCACATTCATTGATAGGAAGATGAGTCCTCAATCAGCTTGAAATTGTCAAATACAAGGGAGGCTGATCAAAAACAAGATGTTGTTGAGTTCAATGAGGTATCAACATGTTATGATGATAGTTGATCCTTTTAGATAAGATATTTCTCAGTCGAGTTGTAATGGTTAGAGCCTTTAGTATGGTGGGAGATCCACATTTATTTTCTTGAAGGTATCAACTCAATTAGTCTTGTTGGCTAAAAACCACAATAAAATAGGGATAAACAATGTGTCACTTGATTTATTTATTAAAAACAATTGACATGTCATCTACTTAAATTGTAAATTTAGGGTTTTTTAATTTGAAATTTGATAAATTTAATTTAGTCTCTATTGTTTCAATTTAAGCTTAAACATCCTTAATTGAAACAAAATTAATTAATTTTATGTAATTAGACCCCATCAAAAACCAATTGAAACCGCTCAATTCTCTAGTTATATTCGATGATCACATTGATTAGGCTATGAACAATTTAATGACGTTATGGACAAACACACACTGCCCATTTTATGCCAAGCTATGATTGAATTTTGATGGAAGAATCAGGGGCACTCCTCTTCCATGGAAAATCTTCCGAGGGTCTCAAATGCGTAGAAAAAGCTGAAGAAGGGAATAAGTGCAATGTCTATTAGACCAAAACTCTCACCCCCAAACGAGGGCTTGTCTCCAAGCTCTCCTTCGAATGCCTTGAAGCTTTCTATGAGACCCTTCTTCGCTGCTTCTTGGCGTTCACCTTTCCTTGCCCATAAAAAACAAACAAAGCTTACCTTGGAGTAAAATCATTTTTTTAGGGTTTTTTATCTTTTCAAAATTTCTTGCACGATAAAATGATGTCGATACACTTGAAAGCAAAAGGATTATTAAACTTGCAAAAGAAGACTTTTCCATGTTTTTTTATTTTTTCACACCACAACGATATAATTATCTTTATAATAAAAAAGGCATTAAGTTCACATCTACACCTAAATCACATAAAGATTTTTCAAAATAAAAATTTCCAATTGTGCAATAGTAAAACTGCTCTCTCTTTATCTTTCAATTGAAGTGGTAATTTTATTTTTATTTTTGTAAAATTAAAAAGGCATTTTCTCGTACTCTTCCAACTTCCAATTTTCATTATCATATTTAGGAATTTTATCTGAAGCTTCGTAAAAGGAATATTAATATGCAATTGCTCAAATGTTGGCTTCTATTTTACTATGGGAAATCTTTAGTTGTTCTAGCTTCCCTTTTATTATTACTCTATAAAATATTAGGGTGATTTCTTCTATCGAGATTAATAACGTGTTTGAGATTATGGTAAATATTGTTTTTTAAAATGTTTTGTATTTAAAATTACATCAAAATATTATTTTTAAAAATAATTTTTGACATCATATATCAAAACAATTCAAAAATACCAAAAAATTAATTTAAAGCAAAAAAAAAAATCTAAATTTGTTTTAAAGAGCTATTGGACAGCTAAAATAAATACCGCATAAATATATTTAAATAAGGATTGTTTTGACATTCCAAATTGTACATGTAGTTAATTTCCTTGAAATTTGGTTTAGCAAAAGGCTTCCCTATTTGCAGTAGATAATTGAGTGATTTCATTCACAATAATCACACACAACATTGGTTTGAATATAATTAACATTCATCTTACTTAGTTTTTTTAGATGAAGTTGTTATTTGTGCTAACAAAATGAATATAATTAACATTCATCTCATAAGGCCAGTGAACAATGTGGTTCCTAAAATATTATGTTTATTACAAATATTATTTTTATTATTTTTTATTAAGAAAACAATTTTCTTCTCTTCCAGCATGGCGGCCACACTTTACACAGGCCAATATAAATTATTAAGATGCAGATGAATTTAGACTATATCGGCTGGGGATCAAATTTATTTTCATGCAGGTCTCCCGAGTAAGATATTCTTGCTGATGTGCGCACGTGTGCCATAGATTGCCATTCCTCCATTGATATTGATAGTTAATTTTAGAATATTTATAATTATTAAATTTTATAATATTTAAGATTATCAACTATGTAACTAAATATTATTTAATTACTATATATGAAATAAATATGATTGCGGTTAGCTAATTTTAAAATATTTAAGTAGCATTTTATTTGTATATAAAAAAACATAGTTTTTGAAGTGAAATCCAATGTACATTTAATATTTTTTTTAATAAAAATTACTCTCAAAATTTAAACAGCTAATTTAAAAATTCTTATCGAACACTTCTTTCATATTTTTATTACTTTCTTTTGAAGAAAAAATAAATAAAAAAATCTAGAAAAACGGTTATTTGTTGAAATCTTACAAGGAGCCGCTGCTTTAATTTTTATCCTGCCTCGGGCGAGTAAACAAAGGCGAAAAAAATCTTTGCATTGCTCTCCAAGATTTTGAGATTCTGGATCCTTCTCTTGTGATGACGTAGTCTAATTCACTTTGATATTTGCACAAGAAGAATATTTATAACATTCTGTTGACAAAATGGTGCGAGGAGGTTTCCCGGGAAAATCCCAACCAGTGCTCAAAAATAATGGTGACCATTCTGACGCAAGCAATGACAACAAAAGCGAAGTACTAGAAGCACAAGGGAAACTGAGAGCTCCACTAAGGACTCATCTTCTGCTATAAATTCTTGTTTTCGCCTCAGTTCCTCATTGCAAATTGAAAAAGGAAACAAATTACTGAGAAAAATCGTTCTATTTTCCTGCGCAACAAATGGCTAATGAAGTAGTTCTACTGGATTTGAAGGTTAGTCCTTTTGCAGCAAGGGTGAGGATAGCTTTGGAAGAGAAGGGAATAGAATATAAATCTAAGGTAGAGGACTTGAGCAACAAGAGCTCTACTCTTCTCAAGATGAACCCTGTTCATCAGCAAATCCCTGTCTTAATCCATAATGGGAGACCCATCTGCGAGTCAATGATCATAGTTCAATATATTGATGAGGTTTGGAGCCATAAGCCTTCGTTGTTGCCTTCTGATCCTTATCGACGAGCACATGCCAGGTTTTGGGCCGACTACATCGACAAGAAGGTAAGTTCTTAGAACTGATCAAATTTATTTTTCTGTCTTACGTACTGTGTTTAGTTTTTGAAAGGAAACATTACTGAAGTAATGACAAGCAAAATGGTTTCGTACAGATTTATCCTATTGGAAGGAACCTATGGGCATCTAAAGGTGAGCTCAAAGAATCATCGAAGAAGGACTTGATTCAGTGCTTTAAGATTTTGGAAGAAGAACTTGGCGACAAGCTATATTTTGGGGATGAGAGCTTTGGCTATATAGACTTGGCACTTGTTCCGTTCTACAGCTTCTTTTACACCTTTGAGACCCTAGGAAACTGGAGCATGGCAGCCGAGTTCCCTAAGCTCGTGGAGTGGGGCGAGAGATGCTTGCAAAAGGAGACTGTATCCAAGTCTTTAAGTGACCAAAAGGAGGTTTACGAAGTCGTTTTGCAGATCAAACAGAAGCTGGGGGTTGAATAAATATATAGTACTGCAAATGGAGAGTGTATCCAAGTCCATTCTATTGTGGCATTTTTTGTTTTCTTAACTTTTTCTGGAACAGTGTTCGGGTGGTTAGTTCAGCCTGATAATAATAAAGGGTTCTTGGATATTAAACTCGGATCTTGTAAGCAGGGAAACTTATTCATCGCCAGAATGAGCAATCCAATTGCAGATACAAGATAATCAGCCCAACCTGACAGAAAGGACTGGCAAAAAACAACATAATGCATTAGCAAAAAAACAATTGTTCCTCCCGGTCTTGTTGTGCGCGGCATCAGACGACGGGTATAGCTCCTGAATTGATAGGGATTTTGGATATGTTTGAAAAATCAAAAAAAATATGATCTGAAAGGTTAAGAAGTTGTCTTGTGGTATTATGATTATTAAAAATTATAATATTTTATGAGAATATAAATAAAAAAATTAGTTGTGTAAAAAAAAATTCAATACTTTTTATATTATAATTATTAAAAAATATAATATCTTATGAGAATATAGATAACAGAACTAGTTATATAAGGAAAAAACTCAATACCTCTCAGTATATGTTAAATATAATAAGTTGTATTATTTTTTTTATTTAATATAAACTACAATATTGTTATGTTTTCTAATTATTAATATGTCTAAGGTTTAATAAAAAAATTTCTTGATAAGAAAGTTTTTATTTTATCCAATTAAAATCCTAACCGTTCTAAAGTCAAAACATAAAAAAAAAAAGATTATCTTTTTATTCAATATTGAAAATACATCTTATCTGTAAGTTTATAATCTCATATATTAAAAAAATTAATTTTTTTACAATATAGAACAAATTCTCATGATTTTAATAAACTAGTTGGTAAATATAAAATACATGCAAAATAAAAAGATTATTTTTGAAATTTTTAATATGCTAAATTATGCAAATATGATTTATTTTTTTTATAAACATGGTCATTTGCACACGAATAAAAGTGTTTATTTTCTAAATAGGAAATTTTTTATTTTTCCTAAAATTTAAAAGAAAAACAAGTGTATTTAATATTAGGTCAGTATCTTACAATATAAGTCTACAATCCAAATATTAAATAAAATGGTTGAGATCTTACAATATAAGTCTACAATCCAAATATTAAATAAAATGGTTGGGAAATAGACGAGGGATCCACAAATAATTTTAAAATGATCCTTGAAAGTTTTCAGAATTTCTAGAAATTATTTGAGATATATTTGACAAAAGCATAAAAAATAAAAAATAAACACTACTGTAAAATCAATAAAGCTAAAAAACACAGGCTTAAAAATTATTTTAAGGTCATGTTTGGCTAACACACCATAAGAATAAAATATGATGTTTTTTTCTTTTATGAATTTTAAATCAATTGAATGTTATCTTAGCATAAATGGACTCCGCACAACCATGTGAATTAGACTTCTTGACTCAAAGGTCCAAACCCATAAACATGACCTAAAACTAGAAAAGAAATAATGAAGATCAAAAAAGGAGAAAACATTCAAAATTTATGCAACAATATGATGAATACTCAGATCAAACCCAAAAACTAAGATTCAATATCAAACCATATTACATCAAATCAAAGACACATAAACATGTACAATCAAAAGTATAGCAAGATTTTGAGGTTGGATTATCACAACAAACAATCTCAAGTCACGTTTATTTGATTTTATGCAAAATATAAAATGAAGAAACTGAAAATCAAATATCATAATTTAAGTGTTTTTAAACCTATAAGGTCCTAAATTAATGATCAATAAGATAAAATGCATGTGCAAGAGTCAACAATTAATAAAAAAATATATGCAAAACATGGACCCAAGATCATTTTCAATAGACAAATGTGAAACCTATAAAGCATAAGAACCTGAAAATGCCCATTAGAGGCTTTAAAACCAAAAAATTCCTAAACCCCAAAAATAACAATCAAAGCTTAAACATACTCAATAAAATTTGCTTGAATCATCAAAATAACAAGACACAACAAATTATCAAGAGCAAACAGTAAGCAAAATTTATAATAGCAGCAAACAAAAATAGCATTTTCTATGCATAAACATTATTTTATTGATTAAATTTATTATCTTGAAACTTAAAAAAATACCTATAACTTCAACAAACCCCACAAACTATCATAAAATAACTTAATCTATAACAATATCAAAACTTAACATAACTTGTCATAGTTTTACAAATGATTAACCAAACATTCAAATATGCAAAACAACATGATAGATTATCATATACCATACCATAATCACATTCTAACATATTAAACAAGGCAATCTAACAAAACTTAAATAATACAAGCTATTTTTAAAGCATGCTTAAACATCTCAAAATAAATATTTAATAGTTTTTAAAACTAGCTAATGACTTTAAAGGGTGTTTAGCAATTATTTTGAGCAGCAATTTAAAAGACAAAACAGAAGGGGAAGGGAGTGTGCTCATTGAGCTTCACCCTCTCAACAAAGTTTGAAAGTTTACCTTGTAAAGAGAATGTGGTTTCCTCCTCTGAATTCTTTAATTCTTTCTTCTTGAATTTCAACTTTTTTTTAATTTTGATTCCACCTTTTCTTTCTGAACAAGTCAATCTTTATAACTTTTATTTCAATTATATTCTAAGTATCCTCTTAATTTCTATATATTTATTTTCTTTTTTCTCTTTGATTTTCTCTCATATTCCTACCCTTTTTTTGTATGTTTTCTTCTTTTATAGCTCTAAAATGGTAGGTGGTTGTGAAACCATTTATGGGTTTAAAGGTAGCTTTTTGAAACTAAATCATAAGGGATTCATTTCTCTGATCTCTTAGAAAGTCATTCTTCTCTTCTTTTTTTTTTGTTTTCCTTTTCTTAGTTATCTAACAAACTCTTAGAACTTTTAGAAAATGTTAGAAACCTCATAATAGAAACCTAACAAAAAATAGTTGATAAAGGGTGCACCTTTCATGAATTAATTATGGCAAATAGAAGATTATTAAAGCCAAAAAACCCATATACTTGTAAAGGAGATGTGAGATGTAATCTAGCATGGGGATCAAATTTCATCTGATTTAGAGTTCTAGAACTTCATATTCATTAATAGAAAGGTGAGCCCTCAATTAGTATGAAACTATCAAATGCAAAGGAGGCTGATCAGGGACAATATGTTATTGTTGTGTTCATTTAGTCAAATGAGGTATAAACATATGATGAGGATAACTAATTCTTGTGAAGGAGATGTTTCTCAGTCAAGTTGTAGTAGTTGAAGCCTCTAGCATGGTCAGCAATCCATGTTTATTCACTTGAAGGTAGTAACTTGATCAGCCTTCTCGACTGAAAAAGATAATAAAATAGGGATAGCTGATGTGTCACTCGGTTTATTTATTAAAAGCAAATAACATGTCGTCTACTTAAACTCTAAAAATTAGGGTTTTCTAATTGGGAATTTGATAAATTTCAATTTAGTCTCTATTATTTTCCATTTTGAGCTCAAACATCCTTAATTGGGATAAAACTAATTAATTTTATGCAATTAAATTCTTGTCAAAAATCAGTTGAAACCCTTTAAGTTTGGCGCCTTTTTCAAAGTAATCCTTGTTTTCTAATTTGTTCTATTTAATCCTTAATTAAGCCTTAAACTTTGATTGTTGTCAATTTAATCCCTGAAAAAGTTCAGTATAGCCGTCAATGTTGGGCGCCTTTTATAGGTAAGTCCTTGATCTTGAATTTCTTTACTTTGACCCTTAATTGGCTCTTAAACTTTATTTTTCTTGTAATTTCACCCATGCTTTCATTCAATTAAGCTTATAAAAATTAAGTATAGCCTCTAAAATATTGTGAAAAATATAAAAAAATTTATTGATGTCAATTTTAATTTTTTGGATTATAGGTGTATTTTAGTTTTTCACTATGCATTTTATTTTTTTATTTTTTTTATTTAGTTAAATACTAAATTACCTCTCAACTTATCTTATAAATACAAAAAATAAAAATCATTGTAAAAATATAAAAAAGCATTAAGTGTAACTATTTTTTTTTAAAGCATTTTGATCGTTTTCCTATGCTTAAAGAATCACAAAAGACATATACATATACATACAGACTCCTAGTTAATTCTTTAATGATTAATGGATCTTGGATCATGTAAAAAGATCAAAATAGTTTTAAAATCAAGACATTTGATTTTCTTAGATAAGAGCCAAGATTTCATTGACTTTTTACAAGTGATAAAGTCTCAAAAAATGAGATTAAATAATTGGTTAATTAATTGGTTTTAGTAATCTTATTTATTTATTTTAATTAAGATAATTAATAATTTATATTTGATGTGTGATAGGTAAAGATAATTTGTGACTTATACCTAAAAAAAATCTTTTTTATTAAAGATGAAAACTCTCTGATGTTAATACACAAAATATTTTTATCTTTTTCTTCAGGTTATTGTCGTGTAACCTGTTAAAATAGTTGTTGAGTGTCTTGAATGACATGTGCCACAAAACATTGGATTCCTAGGTGACATATGATGATATAATAGCCCCTCCACTAATAATTAACAAGTGTCTGATTTGACATTTTCAACCGTTTCACCTCACTCTCACTCCAAATTAGCAAATAACCCCTCAATTTATTTTTCCTTGAAAATTACTTTTATTTTTTTATTATTTATTTTATTTAAAATAATTTATAAAAATAAAATTATATTTTAATTTCATCTCCTTTCAATTCAATTCGTTATTCTAATTATTATTTATTTTATTTAAAATTATTTTTTTTTACAACATATTACTTTAGTTTTTCGTTTCCTATCAATATTTCACCCATTAGATTTCCATACCTCCCTTGTATTACTTGAATTAAAAAAAAAAAAACCCTCGACCACTAAAGAATGTTCAACGGACTCATTGTATATTGTTCTTTTCTTCTCTTTTCATTTCTTTTATCATTTTGACAATACTAGTAACCTCGTACCAATTTCAACGCCCTCGCTTGGGTCTGAAGCAAACCATCCATTGTTTTAACATAAATGTAAAAAAAAACATAAACCGGGCCTGCTGTATTTAGGATCTCAATCCATCTCGAAGTTGTTTAGGAGACCAATTTGACAATATAAGTTATTTTTAAAGTATTATTTTCAAGTTTTATATTTAACATAGTACATAAAAAATCTAAAAACACTAAAAATAAATTAATTTAAAACTAAAAAAAGATCAAGATTTTTAAAAACAATATTATAATGTCAGGGCCAAAGATATGCAGATTAACGTGCCCAACAAAATAAATAATCATCAAAATGCCTGACTGATAGAAACTGACAAAAAAAAAAGTAATAATAAATCTGTACTCAGTTAAGATAATCCCTCCACTTAAGTTTTATTTAATTCTATCTGCAACAAATGAAAAAATAAAATAAAATTAGATGCATGATAACATCACTCTTCCAAATAGATTAGCCAAAAGTAAACCAGCTACCTGCAACTTCGCTCCAGGTCTCCGTGACTCTCCATGACCATTGTATATTCGACGCATCTCTACTTGATAACGCCATATAAGGATAGTATATGATACTTCCCCTTGCCTCCAGAATCCAGATTCATGTTCAGCTTCCATGGAAAATGTTTAATTTGAAAAGGATTTTAGGCGTGTAACAAGCCAACATACAACAGATCCATGCCCTCGGATCAGATGCACATCCCAGAAAAAAAATGCGATCAAAATGTATGCATGACAAAACCAAAATAATAATAATACTAATAATAAAGACAACTATGTGCTAATTAAGCATCAATGTTATCAAAGAAGGTGGAGCGGGAGGGCATTAAAAGGAATAAAACCATGTCATGCTTTAAGGGCAAATTCATAGATAGTGTATGGATTCAAGGGCTATCCAGCCACATTTTTCCCAAAAGAAATGCAGTGCATCCATAAAATGAGGATTTTATGCTAAAATATAGCCAAAAAAGGTATGGTACAAAATCTATAGGATTTCTGACTCGTTCTCGGCCAAAAACCAACTTTACAGCCTTAAGGAAGAAAATTTCTGGCAAGATTTTGAACCCAGCCGTTCTCAGCACCAATGGTGCATCTACCAGTATAACATATTGCCGCAATTAAGAATAAAAAAGACAAGATAATGACCTCTTGTCACTCGAAGCAATTGCTCAGATACAGGTCACAACAGATACCCAGCTATGATCTCAAGAACAGGCATCTATGTCAATACATCAATTAGTGATACAGATTATACACCAAGCTCCTCCAGCTACAAAATCAAGAGACTGCAAAAATATCATAGCAGAAAGTAATGGTCATGCAACCAGCCAAACTGTAATACAAGGACTCCACATAAATAAATGAAAAACCCAAAAAACAAAAACCTCAGTTACCAGTTGAGTTCCCCAAAACTGCTGAGGAATGTCGTTTCTCTTGACTAAATGACTGGAGGCGTTTGACAAGGTCCTCTTTCAATGACTCGGGTATTTGTGAAATAAAGGTTCTCTTGGCATCTGCAATCAACAACTTCCTGCATTTCAAAACAAAGGGAACACCAGTTTAAAGCCATAACATTAATCCTATTTGGAAAACTCTATTTAATTGTACAAAACATGCAACCACCAGAGAAACATGACAAGAATGGCACAAGTTTACCACAAAACTTTTTGACACAGATTTGGAGATTTATACATATTCTGAACATGCAAAGGCAGAATCTAAATGGCTTTGCATGTTTCTCTGGTGACATTGAATATGAAGAGAAATTACTAGCATCAAAGTTTTGAACATAAATCAAACTGTACAGAAAATCTAACTAAATGAGACTTACTTTAATTCAGTACCACTTGGTTTGTTTCCTGCTTCATGAACACACAACCTCTTTCTCGCACGCATAAAATCATAAACCTCATCAAATAAACCGCATGATCCCAAAATCAAAGATGCTTGTTGCTTGAGGCTGAAACAGAATATAGAAGCACACAAACAAGCAAAAAAATAGTAAGAAAAGTAAAGATGATTAACCAAAATTGTTAGCAAGCACATCATTAACATTCAACTATCCAAATAATGTTTAATGTAGCAACATCCAGTTTCAACAACTGATTCATGAAATGGCTCCCCAGTGAAACAATTTCAAAAGAAATTAATCAGAAAACTAGGCTTTAGTATTAAGATCTAAAAGTCCAACACAGCTTCAATCCAACTAGTCACAATCAGGATCTAACTTGAGAGTTTAAAATTACTAAATAATCACGACGACAAAATTTAATAAACACAAATCAATCAAAATAAACTTCAATATAAACTGGGAAATTTAGGTTATTCCACAGAAGCTAATCAGTTTAATAAATAAGACTTCAAACAGATTAAGTACAATGCAACATACGCTGCTTTAAATTCTTCAATTTTGGCTAGAGATTGAGCATCCTGTGCAAGCAAAATGGATGTGTCCTCCTTTAGCTTTCTCTTCAAACCTGAAATGTCAGCACAACACTTCATACTGCCATTTTGCAATTCAAGGTGATCATGTACTCTTCCTGTTGTCACCTTACTTGTTGTACCATTACTGTCACAGACAAGGGGCTTTACAGAATTAAAAGCAGCATTTTGAGAATGACCATTTTCACTTGCTGCTGCAAATGCATGACAGTTTTCACCTTCTACAGCATCAACATTTTTATGCTTTTCAAAACCATTACTGCTGTTTGTTACTGTTGACACATCTTTGTCACGTTTCTCCACAAGAACTGTCTCTTTCACATCCCCATTCATTTCCTTGTTTTGACCCTTCAGATGATCAACCTTTCCATTAACAGATAGAGGGGTACTTTTGGATCCAGAGTTCCCACAAATGCTAGACTTTACCAGTGGGCTTGAAGGCACTCTATCAATCCTAGACATGGCTGAAATATCCTTTTTTGAAGATTGTTCAACATGTGGTTTTGTAGGCAATGCTTTCAGAGGAACAGCACCCTTTGAACTTTTAAATTCCACACATCCATTTGAGTCGCGTGATTTTGCTCCATAGGAAGCAAAAGAGGAGGCAGCGGATGCTGGCCTTTGGTTAGTACGAGAAAAGAAGAGAACATAGACCTTCTCTGACAAGACCTCCTGCAGGGTAGAGAGTGTCACATATGAATCATTGCAGCAATACCACCGACCCATTGCATCCTGCACGCACAACAATGAAATAACATCAATAACAATTAAAGTTGCTGCTTTTATAACTAGTACAAACCAAAATTAATAATGAAGTACATAAAAACCCAGTAAACAGACCTTTATATATGCATAATAATGTCCAGATTCCGGGGAGTATCCAGAGTGCACAATGGTACCAAAAAGATTATACTCGGGTTGTGGGTCCTGTGATGGATTAAAAAAGGGAGAAATAAAAATATATAGAATATGCCATAGCAAGATACAGAAGCCCTACAGCTATAGTAAGGATGAACCTTATGCTCAATCAAACATTAAAGTTTCAATCATATATGAGGCATTGCATCAAATAAATTAATTTAACTAACTATCATAATGTTCTTCGACTACCCATCAATTCTTATATATATATATATATATATATATATATATGGGACCCTAAATTTATGTAATGCCTTGTCATTTTTATATGTAATCATGAGAGAGAATAATCAGCCAGAGGAAATATTGATAACGATTAATTACAAACAAGAAAAAAAGGAAGAAAGCAAAACAAAGTCAATGCAAACTATGGATTACATGTGTGCCAATCAGGTAGCTTTTTTCTTTATATAGTTTTATTGTTCCTTTTCTTATTTGTTGAGAGGTGGCAGTCACCATCAAATTAAAATCTCTCTCTATTGTCAATTTGTCACCAGTAACCAAATCTTGTAAATTAAAAGAAAAATCATAAATAAGATACTTAAATACCAATTAATTGATCTCAAAAGAGAAAGCACACATGCTAAGACAATGAATTTAGTCTTTCGGTCAGATGTTATATCTGTTAATTTTGTTTTCTACTGTAAAAGCACATTCAGTCTCATCTGAAAAGTAGCAGCCTTTATGCAGCATAAGGTTCTGATCAATTAATTACGTTAGAAGGCTCAAAGCAATGACAAAATATGGTCCTCGTCTGCTTAAGTTCAAAATTATTTGTCTCAAAGCATCAAAAGGCTGTAATGCCCTCATTCTTTTTTCAATTTCTAAGAGAATGGGGCAATAAAGAGAACTAAATGGTGATTGAGGTGGAGTGTGGAAGCATGGAAGGCAATGGCTTGGCGTACAATCTCTCTTAATAGGGAATTCTACAAACCACCAGAAAACTAGTTTAACAGAAGATCCCCTAGTTGTGTAAAGGACTGTTATCCTCTGTTGTTTCTGCAAATGATGATATTGAAAATCAATGGCAGAATCATTTGTGCTTGACATTCTAAATTGGTTCTATCAGTCTCAGACATAAGTTTCAATCGATTTAGGGATTAATTTACGACAAAAGTGGAAAGATGAGCAAGAAAAGAAAACAGTCACATTCATTTATTGTATGCTCTGTATCAACAAAATTCATTATGACATGCTATGACACCAAGTCATGAAGACAAAATTGAATAGCAGTGCTAGAGGAGTTGAAGATGATTTAAGGTATCATGATGTTGTTGGGAATAGGGAGATTACAATTGAAAAATAATACACAGCATAGCAGGAGTCTTCTCTTTTTCAGCCTTCCTTTTTAACAACTAAAAAGGAAGGCTGGAAATAACATTCTTTATGACAGTACAATAGCAAATGGAATATGAATGGTGCACATGGAACCACAGATTGGTTGTTGTTTGCTTTAATATTTCAAGAAGTGAGATGGAAAATAACAACACATGGAAGGACACTTCATAGAGCTTTTGAAAATTCTCACCTTTAGTTAAGGAGTTATTGATACTTCAAGTAACAAAATGGAGTGCTAGAAGCTATATTTTGTTTTGTTTTGTTCTCCCCTTCCTGTCAATATAAAATGGCGCTCATGACAGGCTAGGGGCTTGTGTTTCCATTCTCATTATATACACATTCAATCTGAACTCCACTGTTTTAAGACAAAGCCTAGCATAAAGATGTCTAAGACTTCAATTCTGCAAATAACAGGATATCCAAAACTTGAAACCACTGCAAGAGCCTTCTGTTTCAGGCAAATGCAACTCTACCAGCTAAAGCCTGGTTCTGAAGTCTGAACACATTAATTATGTTTTTGAATCTTGTAAATTCAAGGTGATGTGAAAAATATGATAATGATATAATCTACAGTTTATACTCCATCATCAAGAAATTGCAAGTCTAATAGATTACTTAATTTAACTTCAAACAAGGTCAATGTGTGTTGTCAGAAAGATTGTATGCCTGCATGCATATTACACACATATCAAACAATGAGAAGCGCATTTATAACAAACTACACTCATCGTAAAGAACCTACGTCCAACCACGCAAATCTACTCAACAGACTGATTGAACCCATCAAATCATCAGTACCTGGCTTGTTTTGTTCATGAAGCTTGAAAGAACCAAAACTTCTTCAAATGCAATGGCCTTATCAATCTTCGCTCCGAATATGCCCTCAAATCTCTGCAAACACCAAAATCCAGCAATAACTCTCATTACTCAAAAGCAGCAACACAACCAACTTTAAACACCAAAAACCTAAATAACAACAACAAGAACAGGATCAAGGAAAGTTAAAACCCACCTTCAGTTGGATAACAAGAACATTTGGCGCTTGAAGTATTGACATTTGCTTCCTAGCTGCTACTAGTTTCTGACATCTAAACAAGCAAAGTTTCTCAAACACAACAGCAACAACAAACACAAAAAAGAACAAATAAATTAAAACTACATACTTTTCGCATTTGTATTTGTTATTCCCATCCAAAACCTCTGGCTGAAAAAACTTTTGCATTGCATCTCTTACCGAATAACTATTCAGAACATCTAAACTGATATCCATAATCTCATCAACTTTATTCGACTCATAATTACAGCACAAGCATTTCACTTGACTTTGCAATGCACCTCCAAATATCTCCTTAACCACACTCACACCACCACCACCGTTCTCAATCCCTTTCCTTCTTAGTTTCTTCAAACGCAAACACGTATTATGGCACGCATCAATCACATACCGCAAAAATTCGTGAGCATCTTCCTGTCGTCCACAGCGAAAATGCTCGGAAAAAATCTTCAAACAGCTTTGAATCTTAGCTGGCGCGTCAAGCGTGAGATCCAAACTGAGTGAACGGACTATCCGTTTTTCGAGAATACAAAACGGACAGTCTCTCTTTCTATCTCCGTTAGCAACGGAATCACCTTGAAAAAATCTTTAAGAAATTAACAAAAATATTGACAAAAAATAAAGAGAGAACGCAGAAATTGAAAGTGAAAATTGCTTACAGAGAGAGGAGTGCTGGAGGCGCAGGCAGAAATTAGCGAGAGGAGGAGTGTAAGTGAGGCACTGAAGGACGCTATTAAGATAACAAGAGTTGCCGAGATTCTTTAACCCTAAAGGAGGACCATTTTTTCGTTTTTGACTAAGCAAACTCGGTTGCCAACTCATTTGCAATTTTTGCAGCTGAAACCCGCCCATTCATTAAGAGCAAAACGAAATCGATTATGTTGTTTCTTCCTCTTCATTTGAAACGATGTCGATTCTTGTCGTCAACCACCACCAGAGCCGCCTTGAGAAGGCGAATCGCATCGAAACGAATCAAGACGAGACGAGACGAATTGTAGTTATTTTCTTTTTGCTTTTCTTTCTTTATATTTTTAGGGCAGGCCAAAGAAAGAAAGAATTAGGGATTATTGACTAGGAGGGGAAGGGTTGTAATTAAAAATTGAGGCTTTTTTTAAGGGAGGAAGAAGCTGCAGGCCCCGATCACCAAACCGAAAAAAGGCTTCTTCTTTTTTCTTTTTTTTTTTCCTGCTCCTCTCTCTCTCTCTCACCCTCTCTCTCTCTGGTTTCGAGGGTTTATCCCTCCCTTGGTCATTGAGCTTTTATCTGTTGGGTAGCCATACCTCTATACCCCCCTTCTAATCCAATAGGTTTTGTAGTAATACCTAGATTTCCACCATTAATTGCTTCATCTCTAAAGTAAGGTCCACTCAGTTTGAGATAAATTTAAAATAATTAACGTGTACCATGTAATTTATACAGACTAGAGCTTTATAGATGCAACTCATCAAGTTTAAACTCTGGTCATCTTATTTAAAGAGTTACTTGGATGAACTGAGACTTCGAAGGATGACATATGGTTTCGTGTGTGTGAACCGACCAAACATATATGGATGCCGAATAGTCCTAGCTTGATGATCAACCAAGATGCTCTCTAAGATAATTGAGAAGTTATTTGAGATGTCTTTGAGATTTTATTATGATAATCTTTGTATCAAATGGTGTGGTTTTTTTTAATTAATATGAATGTTTGAATTAATTTGTATATATTTTAACTAATTTTATAGGTTTTAAAATTAATAATTATATACATTTTCAATGATTTTAAAATTATTTTGAAATGTAAATCTATAATTTCAATAATTAAACTATATATTTTAAAATTAAATAATATAATATTTTATAATTGGATATGGTGTAATATTACATCCATAGATGACCGTTGCTTTTTTAACTGGTTATGAGGTAAAACAGACACTGAATATGTGTTTTTTGGGGTTAAAATGGAGTATTGTTGTGTAAAATTAAAAAAAAAAATGAGGCTCTTGTGCAAAAAAACATCTGCACAGTAAAAAAAGAGTTCCATTAGGACTCAAGGCCTTTTATGTATACTTCAACCTTCGTGCATTTATTATGGAACAAGATCTTAGAAGATAAATCATGGTAATATAAAACTGATTTTTAAAGTATAGGCTTGGCTTTTTATAAGAAGTAATCGTACAGCTGATTAAGACAGAGCTCAGTGTTTTAAACATGTGATGACTTTAATGACATGGATTATTGGTTAGTAAGTCAATGGGATTTATTAGATATATGTTCTGAGGATGTGTTCCTCGCTCATCCTGTAACAACTCAACTTATAATTCAATTCAACATATACAACTTATGTGAAAGCATAAATAATTAGGGTAAACTCTTTTTGACCGATTCATGTTTTTTTAATGTGTTAAGATCCTATTAAAATTTTAAAAGAGTTTTTTTCTGTAATGTAATTGTTTCAAGGGTCGATATCATTGATATTTTTCATAAAAAATTCAATTCATGTACTATTTTTCGTAAAATTTATTTCATCACAAGGTTTAATTATTATAAACTTTTTGATATATCACACATAAATTATATTTATCTCTTCAACTCACGATGACATGCATTTTAATAATTATGTCACGTCCACACCATAGAATTTAACATAAATGAAAAATTAAAAAACTAATAGCTAAATTTCTTACATTTTAAGTTAATTAGTAAAGAGAAGAATATTATAAAGTTTTATAGTCATAACTAAAGACATTGAATTTAATTATATAACAAGAGATGTTTTCTAAAATTACATGAGAGATTACATCAATTCTAGCAACATCATTAACAACTAATTTATGTAATCTAAAGTAATCTACTGCACATCTCAAACTAATGAAAATCCTAAAAATAATTTAATTTATATTAAAGAGATATAAAGTAATAATCAATATAATAGAATAATCAATTTTTTATTAGATTTCTAAGTCATAAATAACTTATGAAGAAAATTAAAATAGCTAGCAATCATTTCAGCCACTCAATAAATTAATATATTTAGTCTCATAAGAGAAACCAATCAAATTCTAAATTTCTTGGTTATTAAATCTGATATTTCTAGTATCTTTCTAGGTACTAGTTAAATTTATGCTCTCAGTTATCAGATCAACTAACACCTCCTATCTAGGTACTAAACAAATTAAAACTCTTAATTGTTGGATTAATCGAAGTCTCTAGTACCTCTTCGAGTACTAGTCAATTTTTAAGCTTATTTTTCAACATTTATTTAATAACATTACGTTCTCCCACTATGAAACTTAAAAAAAATTACATAAATTTAACATTAAAACTTAACATAATAACAGTTAAGGAGCCAACTCTTATCTAATGCTCATAATGATCCTTCTCTTCTTGTTTAATCTCCAGCTTGAGCGACCTCCCTTGTATTCATAGGTATATAATACATCATCACCAAGGTTTTTTATCATTAAGATAATTTTTAAATTTCTGATTCATCTTAAATCTTACATCAATAGTAAGGAATTTAAAACTTTCTTAAATGCACCCATTATGTTTACAAAATTGAATTTTTCTTGTAAACACATAACATGAGTTTTCAAGATCTTTTTTCCATTATCTCATCACCCATTTGATACCATTATATTTTTTCTTGGTACATTCTATACTATTTAAATCAATCAATTTCTCATCTCTCAATTTAACCTTGGCCAACACCTATATATAAGATAAACATACCAAAGTTTTTTCAGATTTCCTTAATTCATCCATGAGCAAGTCATTTTATCGTATAATTAAGATAATTAATCTCAAATTCATATATTAACTAATTCAATAATATAGTTTCACTTTTTTACCTAAGGTTGGATAAAACCATCATTAAAAAATAGAGTGAATTTTCTTTCTCATTTCTCTCAACTAATTCATTTTCAATATCTTAAATACTTCATGTACCATATTTAAACATAAATCTCTCAACCATTTAAATAATTAAACCCTTCCACTTTATCAAGTCTTAATCAAATTTCCATGGCCATTCAATGGTAGGTTTTTCTTTTCTAAGTTCACCTCTTTTATAATCAATATACATTTATACTAACACCATTACATACAATATACACGTGGCATTGGTTTGAAATTGGTCAAATAGTATGATAAATATCATAATAAATAAAATAAATAAATGTATGTATGAATCATACCAGTTGTTGGTATAAACCCCGTATTTAATTGTATACTTTTTTAACAAAAAATGGTAAAAATCATAAGGAAATTTACTGTGATTAGGGGTAAATGTCCTAAATGAATATTATTAACTCTAAATGAAATGAGAATAAAATTATGGATGAAAGATTTTGTAATTAGGGGCTTTACAAAAACTACACGTGTTAAAAACCAAATGAGTTGCATTTTTTGTAATTATATAGAAAACAACTTCTCCCTTTCTTTTTTTTGTTAAAGTTGGCCAAAAATTCTAGTAACAAAAGAAAGGAAAAAGGCAACAATCTCTTTATTCTTCTTCTTTTTCTTCTCAGTTATAGAAGGAGTTAATGGTAAAGGTAGTGATGTTTATAGAAATAAATTAATGCCAAAAATCAATGGGTTAGGAAGAACAACAAGGGGTTAAAACTTAAAGAGAAAGACAAGCATTCTTTAAAGGAGAAAGAAGGATTGACGGATAACTTGCAAAGTAAGCCATCAATTGAGTTTAATTTGTAAGTAAGATGTTTTTTATGGTTATTTTTTTGGTTTAGTGATGAAGAGATAAACTGGGGAAAAAAAAAACAATTCTAAGGTTTATGTGATTTGATGATGAATTATTGGTTGATGAGTTTGTAAATGGTGAAACCAAAATTAAAGAAAAGGTTGGATAAAAATTATAAATTTTTGTGTTCTTATAGCCAGCCATAGAAGAAATTGAGGGAGATGGAAAACCTTGCTTAAATTTGGTGGTATTGTATGTATATTAAATGTGCAGGTATGATTAATGATGTTTAGGAAAGATTTTTGGTGGATATATAGATTACATGTTGTATATGTTCCTGAGAAATGTTGTGAACGTGAATTTATGTGACTTTGGATGTTGAATGTTCATGGATTAATGTTAAGAAATGCCTTAGAAGTTATAATTGAAGTAAAAATTCTTGATTGAATGGATATTTACATGTTATAACATATATTCAAAAAGTATAGGCAATGAAGTTTGGAAACCTTGATGTTAAAATATAGATTGAACTCAATAAAATAGAGTTAATGGTTGAATTGCATTAACAATAAAAGAAACGGATAAAATAAAACAAAATTAAAAGAAGAACATGGGTTTCGCACTCATACAATGGCTGGCCTTATATGGAAATTAGGTATTTTTTTTTCAATTAGGGGACACATTGTTGAATTGGTATGTGTATTATATGATTGATACTGAAACTAACATTTAGAGTAATAAATGAAGAAAGATATGATAAATTATGAGTTTTCTTATAATTGGTTGAATTGTAAAGTTAAAGAATTTTAAGAAATTTTAAAAGTTGATTATGATTATTTGATTTATTTGCATTGTTTTAAATGTTAAATACGTTGATGATGATTGTGAATGAGATTGAATAAAATGAAGTATGTAAGTTTGGAGAAATTACATGTCAAGTTTAAAATTATCTATTAGTCATTAAATGGTGAAAAAACAAAACATATGGAAATTCAATGAAATATGTGAAATTGATGTTTAAACAATGTTAAAAATATTAGAGTTGGTTTGAAATGTTGAAAATTTGGTTTGTCTTGAATCTTTGTTAATATGGCCAAGAATTTATTATTATGAAGATGGAAGATTTAGAAGTTAGTTTGATAATGTGATTTTCATACTAATTGATTTTGTATGAGTTTAATGTATTATGATTGGGGTGAAATTGAGATTATTGCATGAATTAAATATTTGTGGTCATGTTTTTTTTGGAACATATAGGAATGTGGACTCTTAAGTTTACTATGGTTTAAATGTTAAAATGTGAATTGACTAAAGATTTTGTTAGTTAATGTTTTTGAAATATTTTACATATTTGATTTTAAGTATGAATGGGGTAAGTCTAATTATTTTTGTGTGTGACAAAGAGATGAGAAATTTTAACTTTACAAGTGTGAGAAATTTATGAGATTGAATATAACTTGGTATTTGGAGTCAAGTTGTTGTTATTCATCAATATAAAAATAAAAAAATTGTGTGTTGAACATTACATTGGATTGAAATTGTGGACATGTGAAAATTTCTTTGATAAAATTGTAAATTGATAAGGTAAATAGTAATACTTGGATTGTGATGTATTAAACATGAAATTAAAAATTGAAAGTGTAAAAGTTCTAAGGATTTAAAATATGACATGGATATTTATGAATTGTAATATTAAATGATGTTTATAATATGGTTGGAAATTTATTAGAATGCTAGAAAAAATAGAAATCTTTATGGTTGGATTTATTTGGTGGTGTGAACTTTAATTAATGATTGCTATATGGATGAAAATTATGTAAAATCTTGGAAGTATAGAAACTTTATGGGTTGAAATATTAATGGAAGAATGAACATTCATAGATGGATTAACTATGTATTTATGATCATCATATGGGCTATTAAATTTATACCATTAAGGGGTGTACAAAACACAATTAAAGAACAAGTTGTGACATGAGATTTGTATTAGAAGTTTTAGATAAGGCCACCTCTTTACCTCTTTAATTGTTTAAATTACTTTCATAATTTTAGAATGTAATATAAATTATATGTATATTGTATAATTATGTATCATATAAAAAATTATGCCTTCAAGACATGAAAATAATAACATGTGAATTTATGCTTTCAGGGTAGAAAAATAATATTAGAAAAAGTATGTCTTCAAAATAATAAATAAATATTATGTAGATGCTTTCAGGGTAGAAAAATGATATTAGAAAAAGTATGTCTTCAAAATAATAAATAAATATTATGTAGATGCTTTCAGGGTAGAAAAATGATATTAGAAAAAGTATGTCTTCAAAATAATAAATAAATGTTATGTAGATTATGCCTATAAGGCATAAAATTAATGTGTATATGAATTATGCTTCTAGGAAAGGAAAATAATATGATGTAAACTATGTCTTTAGAGTAGTAGAATGATATTATATAAATTATGCATTTGAGGTAGAATAATGACATTAAATGAAAATACCAGTATAACATGGAAAAAATTACATGTAGAAAATTAATATTTTGTGAATTAAATGGATTATAATGGCAGAATTTAATGTGTGAAATTAAAATTAACCACAACATTGAAATTTAATTAATTAAAACACAATAATAAGATTTAATTAAATAAACTGCAATAATGAAATTTAATACATGAAATTGAAATTAACCACACAATTATGAGATTTAATTAATTGGACCATAACAATAAAATTTAATACTATATGAATTAAATTGACAACAATAGTGAAGGGTATCACATTGAAGTATGAGCTATAAGTGATTAAAAAAAAAGAGTAGTAATTATGAAAAAGAAATTAATGTAACATAAATACTCACAAGACATTTAAGATAAAAAGTACTTGAATGTGTTATAAATGGACACATGAAATATTCAAAATGAAAAATAAATGATTGAGCCATGAATAGGTATAAAAAATTTGAAGAATGAAAAAAATATATGGATGGACTTTAAGGTATAATAGATGTTTGGATTGAAAAGTGATATTATTGAGCCATAAATGACACTATAGGAATCAAAATAAATAAATAAAAATTAGTTGGTTAAAAGTGACACAATAAATGTTGAAATGAATGAACATGAATGACGAACTAAAATGATATCCACAAATGATAAGGGTGTAATATGAATTAATAAATTCATGATTAAACTAAGCATAACCTATGGGTATAGTAAGGGGTAATGAACCTTAAATTGGTTTAGACTATATTTACAGTATTGGAGATAATTTCATGAAGATGGTTAAATCAAAACATGAATGAAGATGATTATCATATTATAATGAATATCATTAATTTTATTATATAAGTGATGAATGTTTTGAGATAGACTACGAAATGAATTGTTAATCAAAGAGTCATTATAAGCAGGACAATGATAGCTCAATAAGTATAAAAAAAATGATGTTTATTGGTTATTGAAAAAAAATGTATTAAATTAAGGATTTGGTAAAAAACAAAAATGATGTGCTTATAAATATGTTAAAGATGCAGTGATTGCTTATTTAGTTTTTTTAACTATTAGTAATCATAATGATACAAATATTTATGTTAGTTTCCATGATCTTATATGTTTTACAGGTATCTTCTCCTGAATAACTTATATCTTACATTTCATATTAGACATGACTTTATAAAAGTTTTGTAAACAAATTTACATGTATAGAGTCAAGAAAATATTGTAACCTTGTGACTTTGTATCTATAATGGTGTATCATTATACCATTGATGAAATTGATAGATGTTAAATTTCAAACTATTATTATAAAATAAAGATAATCATTATTTACTTATGAAAAATTACCTTGTCTAAGTACAAAGACAATACTTCTCCCGGATATAAAGGCCACATTGCCTAAATATAAAGGTTATTGCCCTTTAGTTATGGGAAACCTTGTTGCACATATATAAAAGTTATACTTTCCTAGCCACAAGGATTATATTTCTAGGTATAAAATTGTAAGGTTCCATAAATTTTATGACAATTTTTATTTTTTTGAGTTGTAACACACACACATGTATATATATATATGTGTGTGTGCGTGTGTATGTTTTTTCATTATCAAATGATGATTATCTTTATACTTGAGCAAGGTGGTTTCTTCAAATTCAAATGGTGATTGCCTTTATAAATTAGCCATACAAGTTTTTTTATTTTTATATTAAAGTGAGTAATAAAATTATTATCTTTAATAATATTTTGGATGTTAACACCTTTTAGATGTTTTATCCTAATATTAAAGTAAATAATTATTATTATCCCTAATAATATTTTATATTTTTAACACCTTTTAGGTTTTTTCTATTTTTATATTAAAAGTGAATAATATTTTCTAGCAAAAAAAAAAAGGTTTAAAAACACTTTTTAAATATAAGCCGAAATCCTATGGAATCTTATAAATTCCATGCAATATATTTTTTTAAGAAAATGCCAAAAGTGTTTTAAATTTTCTTTGAAAAGATGCTCAAAATAAATTTGGGAATTTTTTCCATATGAAAAAAAAAGAATTTTTTAAAAATGTTTTTAGGGCTTTTTATGGTAAAAAAATTACCCATTTATGGTTAAAAAAACCCATTTTTCTTGTAATAAAACTAATCAAAATAAACTTAAAGGATGTTTGCGAAACACACCAATAGATCAAAAGACCTTTAACAAAAATATGGTGAAACCAAACAGGGTATAAGTCTTGTGACACAGATGTTTTTTACTCGACTGGGTCGACTTGTCTGGGTTGATCTGAAATTTTTGGTTCAACCATAAAACAAACAAAAAGAATCTAGTTTGACCTGAAAACAAACCGAAAACAAAACCAAAGCTAAAAATACATATTAAACTTGCCAAAAACATAAAAAACTAAAAAAAATTATACAAAATGGATCAAACACATAAAAAATAAAGAACACGAAGCATGAACCCGAATGATCAACGTGGACTCAGATTCATACCAGATTTGGTCAAATAAAAAGAACTACATATTGAAAACTATGCAAGGAATAATAATTTAGCATCCAATCTCTTTGATTTTCACTATAAATTAATGATTTTGTCAAAATAAATTTCGATTCCAAACCAAAATCTAAGGCTTAAAATATGTTGTAAACATGTAAATAAACTCTACATTTAAACCTAATAGATCTCTTTTAGGTTATAAACCAATAGGCTCAATCTAGTAATCAATTAATATAAGTCTAACACTGAAACAAACTCTAAAACAATATCTAATGGACTAAAACAAACCCAATTTAGACTGAAGTCTAAACCTAACAATATTCAAAACTAAAATAAATAAATAAATAAAATTATTATAAAACAAATTCCCCTTGCTATAAATCCCCATGCATAGCCAAATATCCCCTTTTATTTTCTGTGGAGGCTTTGCCGAAACATCATGCTCCAAATTAGCTAAGAAACTTTTTGTTTAATTGTTGAAATTTTTTCCCCTTAAATCGCCTCCCTGTAGTTTCCTTAATGTGCGAGGAAATCTTGTAAAGTAAGAAAAATAATAGAAAAAAAAGAATCACAAGCCTCCTGACCACCATATACATTCCATAATGGGTATGAAATCCTTGCAAATTATGGGTAATAATTGCTTCCATAAATGTTTCCTTATTTGACATGGAATCCTTATAGAATACATGAGTCAATAATTGTCACACATGTTTCCAAGTGTATCAAGAAATCCTTATATTCACTAGAATCAACAATATATAAGAAAATAATATTTTTTTAATTTTCACACATTCTTGGCAAATTTCAATCTTGATTTCAAACATATCATTTTCTCTCGTCTAAATGAATTAATATGTTCACCATAACCATTAGAAAATTATGGATGTATACTTTCCAACCTAGTTGATATATCAACATAATTCCTATATAGCTCTAGATATAGTCCAAATAGTAGATGAAGGTTTAGATAGACAAATTTGACAACATTCATCTCGTAATTTCGACTCTCTAAAATAGTCTACTCTTGAACTCTAATTGACTTGAAATTTTAATTCAATGTAGAAAATCATGTCTATAAATGCCTATAAAACTTTAAGTCTAATTCAATAATTTAGTTGAAAGTTATGTTTAATAGTGTAAAACTGAATAGTAAAACATTTCACTCAAAATCTAAATTCAACCTTACTTAGATCATATCAATATTTCTATGAGTCATATCACTCACAGTAGTAATTATTCTTATTAATATTATTATTAGTAGGGATGTTTATTAGCAGAAAGGTTATTAACACCCATGGATTAATTATTTTGATGATAACAATAATTAGTAATGTTATGTGTTAGTCAAAAGTTTAAATATTTTTGGACTTTTACCACATCAGTTTAAAGAAATAGACTTTTAGGATTCAAATATCACTTGAAGATGCCTAATCTCAATTTAATATAATCTAGTCTTTATAGAATTTGATATTACAAAAAATAGTTTTATCTAAAAATTATTTTTAATTGCTAAATTTTTCCATCCAAAATATATTTATTTACAAAACTTATACATAGTTGAAAATACCTTATAAGAAATACTTTGGTATTATCACTTATTTCCTTTTAAACAAAAAGTACAAAATTTATCACATTTGTTTTTGCACTTTTAATCACCAAAACACTTTTCATCCCTTCTTAGCTAAAATTGTAAAATAATAATTTTAGAAGAAGTGTGTTTAACTCTCTATATTTAACTTATTTGACATGATTGACATAGTTTATACTCAAGTTGTTTGTAACAGCTCGTTTTCTTCCAAAGGAAGCACCTAGCCATTTCTAACAAAGTAGAAGAGAACTTCAAAAAATCAAAATTTCTTACATAAGAATAATGTTTATGCAATGTTTTTCACTTATAAATGCTACAATTTGACTTCATGAGAAAGTGCTTACAACTTCACAATATTATATAATTGATGCTTTATCCAAAAAGCTTTAATCCCTCTTTTTATTCTTTTAAAGCATTAAATCATAAATTGCACCAAATTTTTCTTTCACATTATTGAGCTATATTATATCTCTATAAAGAATTGAGTTTAATCCTTTGTAATCTTCTCTTGTGAAGTGTGAGAGTTTTTGTGAGAGTTTTATCTATTATAAAAGTATAAGTATCACTTAACCCACTTGGATAATATTTGGTTGCGAACCATCTAAAATGTTTAAATCTTGATCCTTGAAAAGATTATAATTGTAAAGTTTTCTATTCTTAATCCTTGAAAAATATTAGTGTACTCAATAAGATCTTAGCTGTTAAGCAGGCTATAATTTGTTAATGGACACATAGATGGAAGCTAAAGGAGTGGAATAAGCGGTTGTTCAAACCACTATAAAGTTGGTGTCTTTCTCTCACTATCTATTGTATTTCATTTATTCCTTACTTAATTGTGTGATTGTTGTTGTCAAAATTAAGGTCTTAATTTTATTAAAGTATCAAACATTCAATTTATACCTAATGCACCTATCCTCTTCAATGTTATGATTGCTAATAAGCTTAATTTACCCTCACATACCAACTGATCAAAGATTTTCTTAACTCTTTTAATGTCCTAAAAATATTCTTTGTTTTATTCAACCATTTTAATAGTCATTATGTATTTGTAACTAGATTTTACAGCTTTTATAGGCTTTTTTTATTATTAATATCTTAAATAGCCTTTCATTTTTTTTTTCCTATGATTGATATGAATTGGTGTTGAACTTTCTCATTTGAGTTTGAATCAGTTAAAGAATAAGCATTTTTAACATTATATGAGTAGCCAACTAGGTATTTTCCCTTGAATTTCTTTTCTACTCATTTTGCAAGCATATTCTTATAAGAAGAAACATCATCTATCAGGATGTAGATGTTGAAGTATTAGTTTTTTAAAATTCCTTCTTGTATTCCTCTATATCCTTTGGAAAAAAAGAAAAGAAAAGAGAGAGAATATATAACGATAACATCGAGTATCAAGGTTAATATTAAGGAAGTAATATGTCAAGGAGATAATTACTAAATCATGTATAATTATTGCAATATAAAATACTATATATATATATATATATATATAATTTGATTCGTGCTAATTATGGAAAATAATCACTGTGATATAAAATACCATATATATACGATTTGTTGATTTTGGTTATAAAAGACAATTTCTGCAATAGTTCCTTGAATAATACGTATAGAGATTTTTTATATAAGTGAACCTTTAGCCATAATATTAAAAAAAAAAACAGAGGAGAAAAATTTACAAAAAAGAGGGGAACAATTTTAAGACAAAAAAATAAGAGCAACCATAAAACCCTAAACCTAATTTTTTTCTCCAGTTGAAACCATGCCACCAGTCCCATCTCTATTTTCCCTGCAGAACCAAGAGCCCCCTGCCTTTGCTAAAGAGACAAGAGAATCATCTTTCACCCAAAACACCACCTCCCCATCTCTTTCTTCTCTCTCGTCAAAACAAGTATGCTTTGATCGACCTCTATTATTTTCCCCATTTTCCCCCTTCTATTACACAGCCTCTTATCCTTCCTCCTTTGCTGTTGTTTTCCCCAATAAACCTTGAGACTTAGTGCTCTCCCTTTTATAATCGTTACTGCCCCTTCCCTTTTTCTCAGCCAAAACTTTCCCTTTGCACACAACCTTCCCTTCTCCCTTTAGTCGCACACTCTCCCTTCCCTGTCTCTATATAAAAGTCGCCTCTCATTTCCCTTTGCCAGCAGGCCATTTCAGCTCCTTTCTTCTCCCTTTCCTTGTTGGTCCCCATTCCATCTCTCGACCAACCCCTTTTTCATTGCCAAGGACAAACCAGACTTACCCCTTTCCTTGGTGAAACCTAGACTAATAGCCACCGCTCCCTGCCCATGTTTATTTTCTCTTCATGAACTAATCACCTACCACACTACCATCTTTCATTTGTTCTTGATTTTAGAAACAGAGAAGGTACACCCCCTGAGCTTTTGAATCTCTCTTTGAGAGTCGCTGCCCTTTATCGTGACAACCTTGCACTTTGCCAGTTTGTCCTCCTCAACACGTGTCTACAACACATCCAACACTGTGGCAAACCTGGCTCTATCGTGAACAGCGAGTAGGGACATCTTTCATGAGCAACAACCAGTCATCTCCCTCCAATTTGCTTCCAGCCGCTACTTGACTAGCCCTGCACCTTACCAGTTTGTCCTCCTTAGCATTGTGTCTGCAACATATCCAGCATTGCAACAAACTTGGCTCAACTTGAACAACGAGTAGGGATGTCTTTTATGAGCAACAACTAGTCGTCTCCCTCCACTTCACTAACAGCCATTATCTGACCAGGTAAGTTATTTCTCTCCTTTCCCAATTATGCATTTGCATTTAAAAGAATTGTCATAAAGGTAAATTAATTACCTTCGCACTATACAGGACATACGTGAGTAATTCATGCATGCACTGCACAGTGCCCAACCGGGGCACTAGTTTGAACTAGTGACCCGGCTAGGCCGATTGGGTTCAGCCTAGTCACATAGATCGAGTTGGATCTAGCCCCTAAAAAAAACAATTAATATCATTGTTTTTCTCATTTATTTATTTTGTGGTTATTGTATTTTTATATTGTAAAGAATACAAATCTTGTTATTTAGAATGCTTGGCTTTCGAAGCACGCGTGCGCGCGCACACACAAACAACACACACACACACACAAATATATATATACAGCCAATATTGTAATATATTTTAATTTTTTTTAAAAAAAACTAATATTTAAAGTTTAAAAAAAATATGTTTTAGCATGGATTTCTTAAACATAAAAAATTATTTTTTTGTATTCTGGATTTTACAACATATTTGTAAAACTTCAAAGGGTGTTGGCCAATATTCTAAAAAATACAAAAATCTTATTTTTAAAAGAATTCATATATTATTCATCGTTAATATTTGGACAAAAAAATTCTAAAGGGATGAATATCCAAAATATTATTGGAAATAATTTGTTATTATTTACTATTAATGTTTGGATAAAGAAGCATCAAGTAGTTAATATCCAAAATATTTTTCTAAAAATAGTAAGTCACCAAACATCCTTGAAAGAAGCCTCGATTATAATTAGGGACATTTTAATTTTTTACTCCATAATTTACAAGCCGTGAGAGTAAGAAATACTAAGGAAAAAAAGAGGCTTTTAAAGTGCTCTGAATTTTCTTAGATTTCTAAATCTTTGTTCATTTTCCTTATGATTTATGAGTCGCGAACACTTGAAATACCAAGAGAAAAATGAGCTTTTAAAGCATATTGAATCTCCTTAGATTTTTATCTTAATAAATTTAGTTTGAATCAAACATATATTTTAAGAGATCTTTAGACTTTGAACCCAAATTCATTCATCATAGCAAACCTATCATAGGAAAACTAATTAAGAGATCACCAACACCATAGCAATAATAAGGTAAACCAAACACCAAGCAGCTTACTTTAGACAAGGCGTACTAGGGGTGTTAATATCTTCCCTTTACGCAACTAGTCCGTTGCCTTAGAATCTCTGAAAGACTAGTTAGGATTCCTAGTAACCATAATACTAGATGGCAACTCCTTTATTCACAAAACAAAAACCTTGACACTATATCCCGATCTAGGAAGGGTCATTAGGACGTCGTGCCTCGCTGCGAGGGTGTGATAGGATGACGACTCTACTAAAGACCTTTGAACTCAACTTGGTAATTTGTTCATTTATGCTACGTATTTGTTATTCTATGATTTCTATGAATGATTTACATTTTTTAAAAGCTTTAGTATGCATCTTTACATTCTGTCATACATGGTATAGTCACGCATAACTTTATTATTGTTATTTTTTGAGGGCATATACATTAAACTTTAAGTTAAGTGGGGGACTAACAGCTTGCCTTATGACTTGAGTCAAGGTTTAAGTTTGTGTAAACCCTAACTCTTTGCTGAGTGTTTAGACCGATAATGATTAGTACACGTCTATTCCCACTATCTATTGAACCCTTATATTGCCTTTATGAGGGTGATTACTGGGATATCAAGAGACCATATTTAGAGATCAAGTAGTAAACCTACCATATGTCTCACATAAAGGAATTAGAACCTATCCATAGGATGTATGGTCTGTAATATCTTTTTCTATCCAAGTAAGTCTAAGCTCAAAGCATCTTGAATCTCAAGACCTTCATTCAAAAGCTAACCAAGAAAGAGATGTTCCATAATTGAGAGACCCAACAAGCTCTATTAGTGTTCAAAATTTAATCAATAATGCTTGTTTGATCATAATATTATGTTGTTTGCTTTTTTCACATTTTTAAATCGAGGTTCCAAATGTCAATTGGATTTTATCCTTGTTTTTTAGCCAAACTTTTCCTTTTAATGAGATCATGTATTTTTAAAAGTTCATCTTTATGTTTTTACAATACATTTACACATCACTTTCCACTTTTAGGAATTCTGAAAGCAAATCTTCCAAAACAACACCTGCACTTTACATTGCACTACTCCGAGATTATATAGCTGTTTTTGCCTGGTCCTACAAGGATATGCCTAGTTTATATAGGGCACCACTAATAGAAGTATGCAAATCAGTCAAGCAAAGATTAAGAAGGTCCAATCCAAATAAAGGTAGAAATTGAAAAATAGTGGAACGTCAATTTTCTAAAAATAGTCAGGTATCCACAATAGGTGTCCAAGACAGTTGTTGTGCCAAAAAAGGAAGATAAAATCAGTGTTTGGACTTTAGGGACTTAAACCGGGTTATTTCTAAGGATATTCTCCATTTTTTTTTTGTATGGGTAGGTCACCCATTATAATAAAGTCATTCTTCCCCCGGGTAGTTCACCCATTAGAATAAGACCACTCTTTCTCTTTTCCATTTGGGTAGGTTACTCATCATAATGAGACCATCATTTTTTTTCTTCTAAGTAGGTCACCCATTAAAATGAAACCATTCTCCATCTTTTTTTAACCTGGGTAGGTCATTTATTATAATAAGGTCATGCTTTCCCTTGGTAGGTCACCCATAAAAATGAGACCACTCTTTTGTTTTTTCAACTAGAGTAGGTCATTCATCACAATGAGACGATCTTGCATTTAGGTAGGTCACCCATCATAATGAGACCATAACCATATTTTTTTTATCGATTCTGGTTAAAGGAGATTGCTAGATAGGATCTTAAGTTAACCCAACTACATACAAAGTTTACATTTGGTTAAAGGGAATTACTAGATGAGATTTTAAGTTAACCAAGCTACACATTGACTTTGCTTCGGATTAAAGGAGATCGCCAGATGGGATCTCAAGTTAACCCAACCACACATAGAGTTTAGCTTTCGTTAAAAGAGATTGCTATATGGAATCTTAGGTTAACCTAATCAAAAGGGTAGGTTACCCGTGAAAATAGACTAGTGTTAGTATGTGGGCAGGTCACCCTTGAAAATAGACAGGTTTGAGTATATGAGGGTAGGTCGTTCATGAAAATAGATCAATTTTCTTTAAAAAAAGGGCAAGTCACCCATGATAACGAGATCATTTTCTTTTAAAACGTAAAGTCCTTGGATGATGCGATCACTGAGTAAGTAAGGAAGACTTTTTTTTTCCTTTACAAACTTACTATGTAAAACATTAAAGAGTTTTGCTTTGTAAGTATTATAAAGAGGAGGCATTTGTTGTTACCCAATTTTATCCTATATTTTGGTAATTTTTCAAAAAAAAATAAAAGAAAATAGAAAGAACATGTGGTGATAACATAAAGCATCATGACTAATATTAAGGAAGCAATATGTCAAGGAGATAATTATTGAATCATATATAATTAATGCAATGTAAAATACTATAAATATATGATTTGATTAATACTGGTTATGTAAAATAATAACTATGATATAAAATACCATATATATAGAATTTATTGGTACTGGTTATAGAACACAATCTCTGCAATAATTATTACAATATTTTCTTGAATAGCATATGTAGATGATTTTTATATAAGTGAACCTCTAGCCATAATATAAAAGGTGGGAGGAGAAAAATTTACAAAAAAAAGAAATAATTTTAAGACAAAAAAATAAGAGCAGTTACAAAACCTTAAACCTAATGTTTTCTCCTGGACTAAACCAAGCCACCATTCCCATCTCCATCTTCCATGTAAAACCAAGAGCCCCCTACCTTTGCTAAAATGACCAGAGAATCATCTCTCACCCAAAACACCACCTCCTCCTTTCTTTCTTCTTTCTTGCCAAAACCAGTATGCCCTGATCAACCTTTATTATTTTCCCAATTTTTTCCCCCTATCCTTCCTCTTTTGCTATTGTTTTCCCCAATAAACCTTGAGACCTAGTGCTCTCCCTCTCACAACCATTATTGCCCCTTTTCCTTTTCTCAACCAAAACTTTCCCTCTGCACACAAGCTTCCTTTTTCCCTTTAACTGCACACTCTTTCCTCCCTCTTTTTACACAGAAGTCACCTCTCATTTTCCTTTGCCAGCTAGCCATTTCTGCTCTTTTCTTTTCCCTTTCCCTATTGGTCCTCATTCCATCTCTCGATTAGCCCCCTTCTTTGCTAAGGACAAACCAGACTTACCCTTTTCTTTAACGAAACCTAAACTAATAGCCATCGCTCCCATCCCTCCCTGCCCATGTTTATTTTTCTCTTCAGGAACTAACAACCTAAACCAGCCACACTGCCATCTTTCATCTGTTCTTGGTTTTAGAAATAAAGAAGTTGCACCTCTGGGCTGTTGAATCTCTCTTTGAGAAGGAGCACCCCCTAGGCTGTTGAATCTCCTTCTAAGAGTCGCCGCCCTTTACCATGATAGCCCTGCACTTTGCTAGTTTATCCTCGTCAGTATTGTGTCTGCAACACGTCCACCACCGTGACAAACCTAGCTCCATCGTGAACAACGACCAAGGACGTTTTTCATGAGTAGCAACTAGTTGTCTCCCTCTACTTCGCCTCCAGTCCCTGCTTGACCAGCCCTGCAGCTTGCCAGTTTGTCCTCTTCAGCACCATGTCTGCAACGCGTACAACACTACGGCAAACCTGGCTCCACCATGAACAGCAAGCTAGGACGTCTTTTATAAGCAGCAACCAATCATCTCCCTCCACTTCACCAATAGTCGTTGGCTCACTAGGTAAGTCTTCTCTCTCCTTTCTTAATTCTGCATTTTCATTTAAAAGAATCGTCGCGAAGGTAAATTAATTACCTTCGCACTGTGCAGTGTATGCATTAGTAATTCACGCATCACTGCACAGTGCCAAATCGGGTCACTAGTTTTAACTAGTGACCCGGTAAGACCAATTAGGTTTAGCCCAGCCACATAGATCGAGCTGGATCCAAACCCTGAAAGAAAAACAATTAATATCGTTGTTTTTCTCGTGTATTTATGTTATGGTTGTTGTATTTTTATATTGTAACAAATACAAATCTCGTATTTAGAATACTCGGTTTTTGACACAATGTGGCAAACATATATATATATATATATATATATATATATATATATATATATATTGTTTTCATGCATACGGTCAATACACTAACATATTTTAATTTAAAAAAAAACTAATATTTGAAGTTTAAAAGAAAATGTGTTTTGACATGGATTTTTTACACATAAAAAAATTATTTTCTTGCATTCTGGATTTTACAATATGTTTGTAAAACTCTATAAAACTCCAAAGGGTGTTGGCTAATATTTCAAAAAAATATAAAAATCTTATTTTTAGATAAATTCATATATTATTCACTATTAACGTTTGGATAAAGAAATCACAAATGGATGAATATCCAAAATATTATTGGGAATAACTTGTTATTATTCATTGTTAATGTTTGGATAAAGAAATCCCTACGGGATGAATATCCAAAATATTATTGGAAATAATTTTTTATTATTTGTTGTTAATGTTTAGATAAAGAAACCCCAAATGATTAATATCTAAAATATTTTTATAGAAATAATAAGTCACCACACATCCTTGAAAGAAGCTTCAATATAATTGAGGACATTTTATTTTTTAACTCCACGGTTTACAAGCCATGAGAGTATGAAACAGCAACGCCAAAAAGAGGCTTTTAAAGTGCTCTAAATTTTCTTAGATTTTTAAATCTTCATTCATTTTCTTTGCAATTTATGAGTCACGAATACTTGAAATACCAAGAGAAAAATGAGCTTTTAAAGCATGTTAAATCTTCTTAGATTTTTATCTTAATAAATTTAGTCTGAATCAAACACAGATTTTAAGAGATTTTTAGATTTTGAACCCAAATTCATTCATCATAGCAAACCTATCACAGGAAAACTAATTAAGAGAACACCAACACTATAGCAATAATAAGGTAAACCAAATGCTAAATAGGTTATCTTAGGTGGGGTGTACTAGAGATGTTAATACCTTCTCTTACGCAACCAGTCTCTTGTCTTAGAATATCTAAAAGACCAGTTAGAGTTCCTAGTAACCATAATACTAGGTAGTGACTCCCTTATTCATGAAACAAAGACCTCAACACCATATCCCCGATCTGGAAGGATCGTCACCACGCCGTGCTCCACCGCAAGGGTGCGACAAGTTTAATACACCTCTACTTTGTTATAATAACAATACACTTGTTAGTCGTTTTATCTACACCTAAACTATGGAAACTTAATCATGAATGGAGGTAGGTAAGCAACCTTATAAAATCAAATGGAGTATAGGGAAACCAAAACCTCAAACCTTAAAAAAAAAGTTGTTTAGTTTACCACTATGGGTGAAAAAGGATATGTGTTTAAGAAGATAAAGGGACTACAACTGAATAGTTATATTAAAGATTTGGTCATCCCTCGTAAGCTATCCTACAATCACTTACAAAGTCAAACCATATTAGTTTGTTACTAAAAGATAATAAAACAAGCTTTTATTCTACATGTCCTCTTAGTAATAACAAAAAAATTGTCATTTTTAAAATCCACTCATCAATCAAATGGTTTTCGTTATTATGTTTTGTTTATTGATGATTTCTTATGATATTCATATATTTATCCCTTACATAATAAGTGTGAGGTCTTTGTTACTTTCTTCAAATTTAAAGTCTATGCTAATAACTTATTATGATTCTCTATTACATAATTTCATAATGATAATGAAGGGGGATTTTGTCCAATCAATTTAGAGACTTTTTAAGTAACTTAGGAATTTTTCACAGATTAATTTGTTTATATACCTTTTAGGAAAATGGAATAACTAAAAGGAAACATAAAGATATTTAAAAGTTAGGGTTAATTATATTAAGAATCATGTCTAGAGCAAACCTATAGGTTAGTTAGTTTTCTATTGGTAGTTTACTTGATCAATAGATTATCTACCAAAGTGTTATAAAATTGCAGTCCATATGAAGTCTTAAATGGTTAAACCCCAAATTACTCTGAATTACTTGTGTTTGGTTACTCATGTTATTCTTTCTTAAGACTATATCAACCATATAATATAGGATATAAAAGCAAACAATGTGTTTTTCAAGGATATTCACGCACTCAGAAGGGATATTGATGTTTAGACTTAGAAAATAACAAAGTTTATATTTCTAAACATTTGGTGTTTAATAAAGGAGTGTTTCTAGCAAAGGTTAAAAACTAGAACTCAACCTACTCCAACATTATTCAAATTGGTAATTCCCACCCCTTCAATTATTCCTTCCATTTTATTCACTAATGCTTTTACCAATGAAACTCTCACAACCTCCTTTGCAATAGAGACAAAGTAATTAATATAAGGCACTTACTTATTGAGACTCTATTTAAACAACCTTCTTTTAGCTCAAATACAGTAATACAACTCTGTATATAAATGCATATACTGCATAAAGACATCAGTAAAACACATATTGTTTGTTGAAGTGATGCCTTGCAACCTTAACCTATATCCTATATTATCACTTGATAAAAAATTAGCCATTCAAGACCAAAACAATTCCCTGAATATAAAGTTATATGTGACACGACTAAAAGATTGATGTCTTCTCCCAAGTGCAGGAGTGTCGAAGTAATAAATAACCCGGCAAGACCGGGGTCAAACCACAG
>NW_011499880.1:1491731-1528383 GCF_000495115.2 Populus euphratica
ATATTTACCACAAATTAAAGGTATCTTATATTATTTGATATATTATTATAAAACATGCTTTGGTTAAGGAGTTATTGATACTTCAAGTGCAAAATGATGATATAAAACCATGATAAAAATGCACTTTTAAGTACTAATCAATATGCTCAAGTGGTCATCCTTAAAAATCTTTTTCCTGTGTTTTTAATTAAGAAAAACCATTTTTCTATAATAAAGCAGTAACAAATAAACATGAGAATAGTTATGAGAAGAGAATTTAATGCATTAATAGCTAATCAGACTTGGTCTCTATATTCAAGACTATAAAGTTTTCATGTGGTAATAAATAAATGGGAAACTAAAAGAACTTTTGATGGCTAGATTGACAGGTATAAAGCATGACTAGGAACAAAAGGCCTTGATGAACAAAATGAGATATATTACTTCAAGACCTTCCCTTTAGTAATCAAATCTTCCACCATTAGATTGATATTGCCACTTACAGTAACATTTAATTGGCCTATCAAATAGCTTGATGTTTCTAATACATTTCTGTATGGTTTTCTTAATGAAAAAAAATATATATGGAACAACCACAATGATTCATTGATGAATCTAAACTAAATTTTGTCTATAGACTGCACAAATCATTACATGGACTATAATAAGCCTAATTAGTCTAGTTTAAAAGGTTTTCCAATCATTTAATTGATATTGGATTTCAAGAATCTTCTGTTGATCATAGTTTATTTACACTACAACATATAAAATTTAAACTATTTGTTATAATGCATGTGGATAATATCACTGTCATAGGAACTAATAATTCAGAAATTAAAGACTTCATTAAACAGTTACAAGTTACATTTCAGGTCAATTATCTTGGAAATCTTTTATATTTCCTTTGCATTCAAGTACTTGAAATAAAAAGGGACTTCATCTCAAATATTCCAAGTATATTTCTGACCTACTAGATAAGACACAAATGATTGGAACTCGATCTTTGTCTACACCAACAGTTTTAGGACCCAAACTTTCAGCTCACAAAGTAAAATTGTTAAATCATCCAACTGAATATTGACAGGTTGTTAATGCCTTTCAGTATTGCACTTACTTGACATAAGTTATGTAGTCAACCAATTATGCTAATTCATGCATGCTTCACAAAAACGACATTGAAAATCTACCAAAAAGGCTCTTTGTTACTTGAAAGGAACAATTGATTATGATATTTACTATACTCAGTCCAATTCTATATTAGATGCCTTTAGTGATGCAAATTGGGCTAAGAATCTTAAAAACAGAAAATCTAGAGGTTATTACATTGTATTGCTATGTGAAATATCATATCATGGAGTGCAACGAAATAATGTGTCTATATTCAGTATTGAGGCTGAAAATCAATCTATGGCTCTTGCAACTACTAAACTACACTAGAATGTTATTACAAGATCTTGGAATTTTATTGTCATCATCTCCTATACTATAATGTATAACATGGAAGCAATATCTTTAGCATTTAATCTCATTTTTCATGCCAAAACCAAATACATAAAGATAAATTATTATTTATGAAAAAGTTCTTCATAAAAATATCCCGATAATATATATTTCAGCATATGATCAATATCAAATGTCTTCACCAAAGCCATACTAAACCGGTTTACTTTTTTAAAGTCCAAACTAATGGCGATTCCTGTCCCTATTATAAACGTTAGAATGTCTTGGAAAGTTGCCTTTTTATTAACTCAATAAGGATATATATACAGCCATGGAGAATGAACAAGAACACAGGATAAGCTTTCCTAAGAACCTAATAACAGAAGATTAATTCAAATTTAAAACACTAGAGTCCTAATTATACAACATCAATATTCCTAAAGACCAGCACTGTGAACATTGCTGGCTGACACATATCAGTTTGCAGGGGTGATGTGTTAAGCATGGAAAGATCACAGACATTTAAGAAGAAAATTACAGTTACAAGGTTTGAATTTAAATTGCTTTTTTTCTAAAGTTTCAATTATATATTCAATTACTTGTTATGTGATTAAGGTTTTAGTTAGCTCTTGGAACTGCTATATTGATGGACATCAGTTGTTGCTACGATGGACGCTAGTTATCACTGCTACATTGGTGAAACTATATTTTAAACTTGAATTCAAATTGTATTTATTTTCTATTGTACCACTAGAAGTTCAAGAAAATAAAAAACAAAAAAAAATCTATTTCCTTTTAGTTCATTTTTCTACCTATGATGGCGTCAACATATGATATTATAATAAATTAAAAATATATTCAAGATTTCAAGTCATGACATAATTTATTATATATAAATAACCGTACAAACAAATATACATGACTAATTAAAAATTCTATATTCTCTACTTTAATTTATTAGGATATAATATTCCAACAATGATTTGAAAATAAAATAAAGTCGTGTGATAAAAGATAAAGGAGTATTTAAAATTATTTCTCAAATATTTTTATTTAAAAATATATAAAAATTATATTTTTTTTATTTTAAAAAATTTATTTTTAATATCAATAAAATAATTTAAAAAACATTTAAAAAAAAAACCCTCTATCCCACTTGGCCTTACGTCACCGTGGTCGAGGATAAACTGATAGGCAGGGGAACTCTGGTTCGGCCGGGCAGGAAAAGCCGCCAATTGCGACCCGTACGTCATCGGTATAATCGTTTAAGAAGAACGGAGAGCCACCCTGTATGTGGTTTCATTCTCCAATCCCTCTTATTCATCATTTTTGGATTGCCCACAATATTTCTTTAAGAAAAAAAAAAAGCGCATGGAAAAGATAATGAAGGAGAAAAAGCTGTGAAACACACGAATGCTATGTGGATGAGAAGCATCCAATCCGCAGTGATAGGATTTGATCTTAAATTCTCACCTCCAAATGCTCATCCACTCCCATCACCATGCATATTTCCCCATCTTCTTTTCTCTGCTCTTCTCCTATATCACTATCCACTGTACACAAATATGGCCTCATATCAGCCCCACCACTTTTGTCTCCATGCAAAAGCCTTCATATAATTAACCTCCTCTTTGCGTTCTCTTTCTTTCTCCAACTCAAATCTCTCAAGACTGCTCTCCTCTCCTCTCCTTGCATGCACTACGACTCTAGTGCACACTCCTGCTTCTCATCAGAGGTCTGTTTTTCGCTTTCACTTCTCTTAACTTGCTTATTATGTTACAGTACTTTTTAAGTTTCCACATTCTTTCTTGTGGGTCTTTTTATCTTTTACCCTGTTTCATTTTGAGTCCTGTTTACCAGCATAGCTATGATTTTTCATTTCTTTTCATGGTGCTACAAGATACTTATATCCCATTCTGTTAAGCTAATCAATATTTAGCTGGTTAATTTTAGAGATTTTGGTTTGTCTTTGAGTGTTTTAAAACTTTAAGCTGTGCAAATTGAGCTGCAATTTCTTCTTTCATAGAATACTTAATTTAAGCGATAAAGTTTCTTGGTTTAGGCTTTAGACCTTTTTTATATTTACTTTGAGGACAAAAGATAAAAGATATGCCTGTTCTTCTCTTTATCTATATTTTATAGACGTATCGTATGTGGATTTCCACTTGTAGGTTGATACACTTCGGTTCCTTGTACCTGGACAGTGCAAGTATTTTTTTGAAGTCCATACTTTGTTAAAAAAAAAAAAAATTCACTTTTTGTTTCTTTGTGTTTTTGTTCTCTCTGTATCCGTGATTTTAGATGCTCCAAGGAAGATTCTTTCAGCATGACAAGAGTAATAATAATAGTACATACTAGTTGAGAGTTGAGATTCCACCTCGTGTGTTAATTTGTGCTTTTGTCCCCGTCGCTGAACTTTGATATGACGTCTTGTGTTTATTGATCGGTGATCAGTGTGCTGATTCTTAAATACAGATTGTGTAAGAGGGGGGGATTTAACCGTTGATTTTAAAGATGGAGATAACCAATGTCATGGAGTACGAGGCCATCGCTAAGCAGAAGTTGCCAAAGATGGTCTTTGACTATTATGCTTCTGGTGCAGAGGACCAGTGGACTCTAGCAGAAAACAGAAACGCATTCTCAAGAATTCTGTGAGCCTTTGTCTTTTTATCTTTGTAGTTTATAGACAACGCTGGATGTGGAACTTGATTGTCGTTGGAATCCTTTTTGCTTCGTAGCTGAGGTAATTTTTATGCATTAATATGTTTAGTAATGTGTTTCTTTTGGTTTGAATGATACATAGGTTTCGACCCCGTATTCTTATTGATGTGAGCAAAATAGACATGGCCACCACTGTCTTGGGATTCAAAATATCAATGCCTATTATGATTGCTCCAACTGCCATGCAGAAAATGGCTCATCCTGAAGGTATGCAGTAGTGAGATTCAGTTTTGTTCTGTCAGTGGTAACGGGTCTCTTCTGCTAATGGTTTAATCTGGCCCTTGAATCTGTTGAAAGAAGGGCGTGGTCCGTAGTTTGATAAAATCATTTTCGTTTAATGCAGGGGAGTATGCTACAGCAAGAGCTGCATCAGCTGCTGGGACAATCATGGTTTGTTTCTTCACCACCTTTTGTGTTTCATTTAGATATGTGTGCTGCAATCATTCAAAGCCTGAATTTCTCTTTTGAGGATAGAGAGCATCAATTCAACTAGTTGACACCAAAAATAGAGGAGCTAACGTCGTGTGCCAGTTTGTTCATGTTCTATCACATTCTTCCCTGATAATTTTGCTGATTGCAAGTAATTGAAGACTGTTCCAATGCTCTTTTTTTGCTCACAATTATGGGATATGCGATTGTTTGAACTGTCAAATGCAAATGGTTTTATGTGAAACCCTTAACTGAAGTGTATACCCTCAAACATTGAAATGGTGCTATGATGACATTTTTCGAAGTGTTTCAGAAATCTCTTCTGGTTATTTTATACCTTCGAGCTTTTTCATTTTTTTTCACAATTTTTTTTCCTGAGGAAAGTTTTAGACAAATTTTGAGCATTGACATGCTTCTCATACATGTCCTTGCTTCTTTGACTTCTCAATCATAGATGTCTGCCGTACTTAATTTTTAAATGTTCTGATTATTTCAGACATTATCCTCATGGGCTACTTCCAGTGTCGAAGAGGTCGCTTCCACTGGACCTGGCATCCGCTTTTTCCAGCTCTATGTAAGCTTGAAATAATATGTTTGATGTCCTTCTATTTGTTGGATCAGCATGTCTTGGTTTTCAGGTGTGCATGCAGATTCAACAATTTGCTTCACGAATGCTTTTGCTGTTCGTCTCGTAGGTATACAAGGACAGGAATGTTGTTGCTCAGCTTGTCAGAAGAGCTGAGAGGGCTGGTTTCAAGGCTATTGCTCTTACAGTTGATACCCCAAGGTTGGGCCGCAGGGAGTCTGACATCAAGAACAGGTGCAGATTTCAAATTAACACTGACCTTAACAAACCATTAGTGCAAGGAGTGATATATCCTGATTCTGACTAAATATAGTTTCTGCTAATTTGTTCTCTTAAAGATTTACTCTGCCACCATTTTTGACATTGAAGAACTTTGAAGGTTTGGACCTTGGCAAGATGGACAAGGTGAGTTCCAATATATTTCTTGTGCTGAATAATTACATGATTCTCAAGACAATAATTGTATACTGAATAATTGATCTCTCTCTTTTATACAACTCATGATTGGCTTTGTTGGGCTGTACAGGCCAATGACTCTGGACTTGCCTCATATGTTGCTGGTCAAATTGATCGTACTCTGAGCTGGAAGGTATGCTAGATTTGTTATGGTTACCAGTTCATAGTCTGCATCAATGTCATAAATAGGGTTGGACATTTAAGACTTCAAGATGTTAGCATTTTAAATAAAATTTCTTTTCGAGTTCTTTTCATTGATAGTTAAAAAATACTACCAAAGCTTGTTAAGGATTGTTAGGCAATCCAAATATGTGAGTTGTAGCCTGTGATATCGATATAGCATGATTACGTACCAATTCTTTGTATAGATGAGTTGCTCCACTGATGTATTTATATATATGCTTTTTTGAAATATTTATAGGATGTGGAGTGGCTTCAGACAATCACCAGACTTCCAATTCTGGTGAAGGGTGTACTCACTGCTGAGGATGGTAAGAACAATACAAACAGTAGCAATATCGACAGTCATTGTATATTTTTTACAAATGCTTGAACATTTTCTTTTCTTTTCTTTTTGCATGGTTTTGCAGCAAGGCTTTCGATTCAAGCTGGAGCAGCAGGGATTATAGTGTCGAATCACGGCGCTCGCCAGCTTGACTACGTGCCTTCCACTATTATGGCACTGGAAGAGGTACTTCAACATGTTCATAACTGACACATGCCAAGTCGATTAAAAAATCATCACATTCTAGAAGGGGGATTATATTTCATTTCTGCATCAATGATGTCAGGTTGTCAAGGCTGCACAAGGACGAGTTCCGGTGTTCTTGGACGGTGGTGTAAGGCGTGGAACCGATGTCTTCAAGGCGTTGGCACTTGGAGCCTCTGGCATCTTTGTAAGTATTACAAATTGACTTAACCACAGCTTTCGTATGGCAATCATAAGAGAAGGGCTGCATAAAATGAGCCACATATATGCCAGGAGTTATTGATCACAATGCACGGCTATTTTTAATTAAGGCACCTAAATCCATGGCCTAATTCACAACCTTCCCAAGGTGATACCTAGCCTGACTGGTAATTAACCTGATAGGCTCTCTCTATTAAGCATCATGCTGTCCTTTTGGTTCTATCTCCCTGCAAATAAACTGGGGCTCAGTATCAATTTGTAGATTCAACTCATTTTTCCAAGTCACTGGACTTTGGATAGCATTCGTTTAACAAGAAGCACCTTTTCCATTTTTAACATCTATAGAAGAAATTAACTGAGAATTGAGGATTATTCGGTGGTGGTCTTGATGACAGATTGGCCGACCAGTGGTCTTTTCACTTGCTTCTGAAGGAGAAGCTGGTGTGAGGAAAGTGCTTCAAATGCTGCGTGAGGAGTTTGAACTTACTATGGCATTAAGTGGCTGCCGTTCCCTCAAGGAAATCACTCGTGACCACATTGTAACCGATTGGGACCATCCTCGTGCTCGCCTAGCTCCGAAGTTATAGAAACAATCCCTGGGTGTCCAGCAGCCCCATGCGCAGTAATTTACTCTGGGCACTTGAGAGCATGCCTTGTTATGTAAAGCTGTCGTTTCACTATTGATGGGTCTGCAAATCTTTTGGAAATTTTAAGCTTTTTTTTTTATGGATGATGGATGGTTACAATCTTATGGCTACTGCTGCCTTCGCTGTATATTCTTTGTTTAAACAAAATTATCATATACTATAGTTTTCTCCTTAAAGTGTTGATATTGGATGCATGATCTGTATGTTGATAGGCTCCAATAGTTTGGATGCCAAGCTGCCACTGTCGTGCTGAAAAGCTGTATACCTCCTGCTTTCTCTGAAGCAACCCAAGGGAAAGCTAACTCTGCTCTTTCAGATGCTTTAATCTTGCAAGACTTGTGCAGCTTCGATGAGTTAGCATACATTGAAACAAGCACGGGACTTTCCCGTTTAGAGTTTCACTTGATTCTACTAAGCTGCTCGAAGAGTTGAGGTTCACAGGTATTGAAATCCTGCCTCGGTCCATAAGGGTTCAATTTGTTTGGTATGATGGAGGAAGCAGACCTGGACTTGCCGTTGGTTTTTCTTCACGTGGTATTATTTTTATTTTCTCCATTCGTTCTTTTTTTTTTTTTTGTTTTGTTTTTGTTCTCCATTCGTTCTCTTTTTTCTTTTTTTTGATTTACGTGGGGTGTCCGGATCAGCTTGCACGCACCACGACTAATCCCCACGGCCCACTGAATACCCTGCAAACCCAGTAGGCATGTAAGACACCGCAGGGGTGACAGGCGTGCACACCAAGGCTCGAACCCAGGTGCAGTGGAAGGAGACAAGCCTCTTTCACCACTAGGTCAAGCACTGGTTTGCGTTCTCCATTCGTTATTTTTTTTTTTGATTTACGTGGGGTGTCCGGGCCAGCTTGCGCGCACCACAACTAATTCCCACGGCCCACTGAATATCCTGCAAACCCAGTAGGCATGTAAGGCACCGCGGGGGTGACAGGCGTGCACGCTAGGACTCGAACCCAGGTGCAGTGGAAGGAGACAAGCCCCTTCCACCGCTAGGCCAAGCCCTAGTTCTCCATTCGTTCTTAATTAGTCGCATGATTGTTTTACTGTTCAAACGCAGTAGACACATTGTCCATAATGATTCCTTTTCTTTTTTCCTAATCACTCAGATTTTTTTTTTCAATTTGTTCTTTTTATATTGAATTAGTTTTTAGTCTAGTTTTATAATTTATTTTAATTATTTAAATATAAAAATCTCGTGATATAACAAAATAAAATATAAAAATCTCTTTTTTTCTCTCACCTCTACTTAGTTTTCACATCTTTCTCTCTTCATGGTAGCAAAGTGGAGTATAATTTTTTAATAATAAATTTGATACTCATTCTAATTGTTGTTTTTAACAATAATCATATTTTGATTTCACATATTTACATTTAACAATGGTGTTTTGAATCATGTAAAAAAAATATTAGATGGTCGAAATGGATCATATGAGAAAAACAAAATCCAATGTGGATTATAATAGTTGCTCGCAATATTATGTTCTATTTTTAAAAAAAAAATTAATTGGATCATTTCACATAAAGTTAATTCAAAGCTGAACTTGATGATTTCATTTTAGTTAACTTGTTGTAGGGTTTTCATAGCATAAAAAATAAATCTTGATATTAAGTTAGTATTAATTTGACAAAATAAAATTTAATTTTATTAATTCCAAAAAACTAAAACTTTAGGAATTGAATTTAAAATGGAAATGAATACTTGACCTATTTCTTCCTTATCAGGAGAAATTTTTTTTATTTTAGTCCCTAAACTTTTTGTTTTTAATTCATGTTTCTTGGTTTAAAACTTTATTTGTTTATATTTTGATCCGTAGGTTTGAGAGAAGAAAATGAGGATTATCAAGGAACAAGAGGGGGAAGATGAAGAGGGTTGGTTATCCATAATTTATCCATCAAAAAAGCTTTTCTTGGTGTTAATAGATTCTATATAGCAAAATGAGTTTCGGTATAGTGTTTTTAACCCTCAAATTGGTGGAGAAAGTTGATTAGGTCTCCATTTTTTTTTTATTGTGTTGATTGACATGAGGTTATTAACAAGTTCATTGAGATTTCTTATATGCTTTCTAGAAGTTTTAAAGTAAAAGAATTTGAAAAATGAACTTTTATATAAAATAGGTTAAAGCCTAATATTTTGCCTACCTCACAAAGTGGTTGTAAGGTATTGCGATTTTTAAGGTAATGTCTTAAAAGAAGCTAAAACTTTGAAGATTGAATTTGAAACATAAATGAACACTCAACTTCTTTTTCCTCACTGTACATAAAGTATATTTTTTATATTAGCCCCTAAAGTTTTATTTTTACTTTTTAGTCCCTATTTCTTGATTTTTTATATTTTGGTTCAAAACTTCATTTGTTTACATTTTAGCCCTTGAATTTAAAAGAGAGGAGTGAGGGATCATTGGGAAATGAGAAAGGAGCGAGAAATGGGTTGGTTGACCACAATCCAACAATCCAAAAGGCATTTCCTAGTGTTAATGGATTCCATATCGCAAAAAGAATTTCAATATAGTGTTTTTGACCCTTTAGCTTAGCAAAAAAAGGTTGTCTGGGGCTCTAAAACTTTTTTCAAATTTCTAATTACCTTACATAAGGATTTACAATCAATATTATTTAAAAACATATGAAAGACTTTTTCTAAGTCACTCAAAATAATAAATTCTCTTTTAATTACTTAAATACCTTCATATAGTCATATTACACGTAACACATATCTATTTGTTATTCGTCATTAAGACAACATGTAGCATGATCAAAATATAACATTTCATATATAAAATATCTTTGTGATATGAAATTTAAGGACCACTTACACAGCTATCACGTGAACATTTCAACAAATACATGTGATCTCTTTATAGAAATTCTTATACGGGTCAGTTTAGTATACATGTCATTTTACAAGTACCTGTATATTAGATTTAAATATTCATCATACTTTAGCGTATAAAAGCAACTACTTTTATTTATATAAAAAAATAACATAATATGTATTAATCTCAATAACTTTAATTAACATTCAATTTTAATATAGCATTGATTAAGAACATTTAGTAATGATGCTTTAATGCAATATTAATTTTATAATTATAATAATTTTATTTGCAAAAAACATTTATTACAAAAATTTTATCTTTACTCTAGATTTATTAATCAAATATTTAATAAATACTAAAAATAAATAAGCTTTTATTAATAATTAAATATATTTATGTGAAAAAAAAAATTATGGTCACATATAAACAATCATTTGGTTATAAAATGTGTGTGTGTGTATCGACCAAATTTATTTTGAGTAGCGATGATTATGGTTTTAGTGGAAAGAGTAAATAACACCTGCAAAAAGTCTAATTGAAACAGAAAAAATATAGGCCTGCCAACCACCTATAATAGAATAAATGGAGTTTTTTTTATTTTTTTTTTTTAAAAAAGAACTTGCGAATGGAGAAAGACCTCCCAGAAATAAGAGACATAGGGTAAAAAGATAGCTTCTGTATTGATTAAAGAAAGCTCACAAACACACACACAAGTGAGGAACTTCAAAGGTTTTTTTTTTTTTTTTTTTTAATGAATTATCATTCTGTTCAACTTTACACTCTTATTGCTTTTATTTTTCTTACGAGTAAAAGTTCTATGTTGCAAGCTTTGACTACATTAATATGATAGGCTTTCTTTCACCATATCTAGAAAAACGTTAACAGCTACAAGATTACAAAAGAAAAGAGAGAACACTAGGTTTTTCCAAAAAAAGTTATTTAACTATTATAGGCATTTTTTTATATAAAATTTACTTTTTATTCAAATTTCACAAACTTTAAAATTATTAAAAATTTATATAATTATTAATTTTATAATTCATAAAATTAATCGAGTTAAACGTAAGTCCAAACTTACATTAATTAAAAACAATTATCAATTACTTTCTAGTGAAAAAATATTTAAACTTACACTTCTACTTTCTCTTAATAAACCTTAATCTTATTCTAAGTTATTAAAAAAATAAATTTAATTTCAAAATTTATTATTATCCTATTTCATAAAAGAAAAAAAATGCAACCAAACAATTTAGTTTTCAATTTAACTATGGTAACCAATAAAGTTTCAGTTTTTATTTTTATTTTCCTAAAAAAAAATGAAAACAGAAACAGAAAATAAAAACCAACAAATACCAAAGGATTCCTTAATTTGTATTATTTAGTCAGTAGTGAAGGGTAAAATTGAAACTTTCTATGACATAAGGGTAACATTGAAAATTCTTAAAATATAGGGCTAGAAGTAGAGAATATGGATAAATTTATAAGCGTAAAGACATAGCTTAACCTAAAACCTCGGAGCACAAGGGTTTAACTTCGCATCACCAAGCAGAAGTCTCTCTGAGAAGAAGTTTTATCTGCAGAACAACCCACTCTATCTTCCATCAATGGCGAAGAAAAGAGAGAGGCACCAAAACCCGGAGCCTTTCCTCAAGGAGGATACAGACTCTATTGCTTCCACAAAGACACGAACCAAAGCATCAAAACACCACCAGAAACAACAAAAAGTAATCTACACTTTGTTTTTGACGCCCTTACCCCCCCTTTATGTCTCTGATTTTTTTAATGATTTTCTGTTCTAGATGATATCGTCGGGGATGAGCTCGAAAATCTTGAAAGTGGCGTTGATCCAACAGAAGGAGATTCAAGCTGAGGAAGCGGAAGAGAGGAACCCTAATTTTAATGCTTTGGAGGAAGAATTACCTGAGCGTGAGGAAGAGCAATATGCTGAGGATGAAATTGACGATTTTAGTGGTTTTTCCGAGACTCAAAGCCAATTTAATGATTATCCTGTTAGCATTTCCTTTTGTTTTCATAAATTCTTTTTTATTTCGGCTATTTTGCTTATTGTTTTCTGTAATTTTGTTGAATATTTGTACTCCTTCATTTGATTTTTTTGGAGCTTTAGTTTGTTTGTAAAAGAAGTTAAATTGGGTGGTTTGACAGGAGGAGATTGATGAGAACGATGAGAAATTGCTGGAGGCATTCTTGTCGAAGGATGCTGGTCCACAACAAACACTTACCGACCTTATCATTGACAAAATAAAAAAGAGGGATGCTCATGTTTCTTCAGGTTCATATTATTACATGATTCACCCTTTTTTTCCTTAAATCAGTTTTTGTTTATTTTATGAACCCTTCATTTAGATTTTTAACTGGTGATTACTCTAGTATACATGCTTGAATCTGTATAGTTAACTATTTATACTGTATATCTTTGTTTGATTGCAGAGACACAGCCTATGCCTAAGCTGGACCAGTCTCTCATAGATTTGTACAAGGGGTAAATTAGCTATCCTCTTCTTGACAATATTTTTTCCATTTTCTCTTATTAGAACCTTTCTTCAAAACAGATTTGTGAACGAAATAATTTTTAATGTAATGAAATCACTTTGGTATGATTATGTGTAGAGTTGGCGAGTATCTTAGTAAATACACAGCTGGAAAGATACCTAAAGCTTTTAAACACATCCCTTGTATGCAACTTTGGGAGGATGTCTTGTACCTGACCGAACCTCAAAAATGGTCACCAGCTGCAATGTATCAAGCCACAAGAATCTTCTCTTCGAATTTGGGTGCTAAGAAGGCTGAGCGCTTCTATAGGCTTGTCTTACTTCCTAGAGTGAGAGATGATATTAGGATGAATAAGAGGCTGCATTTCAGTCTGTATCAAGCTTTAAAAAAGTCTCTATATAAACCAGCTGCATTCAACAAGGGAATATTGCTTCCATTGTGTAAGGTATTTATTAGCACTGAAATCTTCTACATGTTTTTTTTTTTTTTAATCAGTGATGGTATAGTCTCTGAATGCTTTCACTTCTCTTACTCATGATAAATTGTTGATGTTGCTCTTCTGAGATTGATCAGATGCATTAATTCACTGCTATCTTCTGTATCTCCTACACTTCCCTGTTTTTGTTTAAATCCAAACTGCTATTTTATAATTTATGTGTTACAATGCAGGACAGGGTGGCTGGACCGATTAGGGTTTAGACAAATTAAAATTTTATGGTTTTATTTGGTGGAGAGTTGAAAATATAGTTTGTATTCCAATTAGTGATTGCAAAAGAATAGAGGCCAACAAAAGAAAACTTAACCCCAAACAAATACCTGACAGGATAGACAAAACTAAACTCTCTGACAAGAAGTTCAGTGGCCTTCAATTCATATGATGCCTGATTCTGATAATTTTTTATTTAATGAACCAATGATTATGCTTTAATATAAACTCCTTTTCCTTTCTTGATATGCAGTCAGGGACCTGCAATCTTAGGGAAGCTGTTATTGTTGGAAGTATTATTCAGAAGGTCTCCATTCCTATGCTTCATTCATGGTATGATTACTTTTGCCAATGACAACCATGTACACTCAGTGCAGGTCTTAATTGGTAATCAAAAGTATCCATATGTTTAGTTATAAAATCATCTTGTTAACTGTTAGGGAGACACAATAACCCCGCTGCATAATCCTCCTGATGACCCTTCAAACCCAGTGGATCCAACACTACTTTCCATATCCCAAAGTTCTCGAATCACTTGCATATTTTGACCCACTGTAAATCAACATGATTCCGTTACCTGTTGACATCTTTTTCATTGTATAGTTGGAATTTCTTGTTGAGAAAGATAAGAATTTCATGATTTACAAATGGATTTTATGAAGTTACACCAATGCTTTTAAACAATTCAAACCCTTCTTTATTTTTTTCTCCTGTTTTGAGACATGCAAGTGGTAATTTCAACATTCAGCACAGGAGGATAAGATGCTTGTGTAGCAGCTGGAACTTTGCACCTTTTATTCTGCCAAGTTTCATGATTTACATATCATTTTACAAAGTTACACCAGTGCTTTTAAACATCTCAAACCATTCTGCTTTAATTTTCCGCCCTCTTTTGAAGACATCCAAGTGATATTTTCGACTTTCAGCACACATGGATAAGATGATTCTGTAGCAGCTGAAACTTTGTACCTTTAGTTTTCCTAAGTTTCAAATACTTGGGAAAGAATCTAACTCTTTTTTTTAATGGGATTGTAGTGTTACACTGTTGAAACTTTCAGAAATGGATTATTGCGGCACAACAAGGTATGTAAATGTATAACATGTATTAAAAATAAAGATAAAAAAGGAGTGTGTAACAGTTAGCAGATTTACTTGCTCATCCATGCTATGCATGGATTTGGTTTGCCTCTGCACTTGAACAGTCTGCGGTCTTACCTTACAAGAGAATGCATGCCTAACATGGATTCAGGAAAACAAGTCATGACTAATGTAGCAAAATCCTAGCAATTTGTTCTGTGGGTTTCTTGATGTGATGCTAGTCCAAAGAATTGTTGATGGTCGCAAATAAACTTCATTAGAAAATGCTGAGAAGAAAACTTGTAAGAGAAGATGAGAGATGAAATGATTGGCAATATCAAGTATAGTACTCTTTTGAGTAATGAAACAATTGTTGATGCATGAACCTTTGTAGTTGTGATTCCATGGTTTAATTCAAGAAAGGATAAGCCAATAACTAATTCAAGAGCGGACCTGTGTAAAAATTCCTTTCAATTTTGGATCTCATGCTTTTTTAGTTGCTAAATGATCTGAATATTACTTGTTACATTGGTAAATTATTTGCAGTTATTTTATCAAGCTTCTATTGGACAAGAAATATGCCTTGCCATATCGTGTACTTGATGCAGTTGTTGCTCATTTCATGAGATTTCTTGAGGATACAAGAATAATGCCTGTAATTTGGCATCAATCACTTCTTTCATTTGTGCAAAGGTTGATATTTTTTCCTTGTTCCTTTCTCTTGCCTCTTTGCTTTGTAGTTGTGTGAAATCTATCTAGAGTGTATAATCTATAAATGCTTAATTTTTGAATGCGAGTTAAAGGGTGTTTCTTTTTAGATTTAGCCATATCTATTCTCTCTTTTGCATTTGTTTCAGATGTACTCTTTTATGTTATTTGTACAGGCTGTTCCCTTTTGCTTTGTTTTATTATGCGTACATGTAACCTGAGGCACCAAGAAAGGGGTTGCAGTAGCTAATTGGAGATGGTTCTGTTTTACTGTGTTTTCATGTGTTTCACAGATTTCCTTCTCTATCTGATGCTTCACGAGTGATAATTAATTTAGCAAAGTAATTAATGTGGATCTGTTTTGCCAAATCAATCAAATGCAGGTCGAGAAGGGAAATTACAAATAATTAGTATTTTCAAATTATTTGTAGTTTATTGTGTACTTTTGGCATCTATAGCAAGTTCTCCATTTTAAAATAATTGCAATATTTAGGATGTCATTGTTGTTAGGACATTTTATTGGTATTTTGCTCAAGAAGGGATTTTGTTTCCTTCTTAAGTCTAGGACTCTTGGTTTTTGTGTGCCCATAGAAGCACTCATATCATTTGTAATCGAAAGGCCATTTTGATGAATGAAATCCATTATTATTGCTATCTCGCAATATCTGGTGTTATACGCAGTGGATCAAGGTCTTGATAATTGATTTCATTGATTAAAATGGCCATTCAATTACATAGAATGTGCTTATATAGGCACATGAGAACTCTTAAAGTTACCTAAACTAACAAAGGAAACAAAATCCACCAAAAGTTACCTAAACTAACGAAGGGAACAGAATCCACCAAAAGCATTCTCAGCAATAATGAGATTTTGGTTATTTGCACCTATTGCAATCAGAGACCTTCTTAGTAATGATAAAACTATACAATTAACAAAATCATTAATAAACTGAAAATAACCCTTCTTGAAAATCACACAATTTCTCCTTTGAGCAGCACAGTATGACATGGGGTGTTTCTTCGTAAAATCTCTCTTGCATCGTTAGTGTTTGTGCGATTAAAATTAAGTAGCTGCATCAAAACAATTCACACTTGCCTTTTCACTCATACAATTGCTGTTGAAATCCTCACAGGTATAAGAATGAACTGCAGAAGGAAGATAAAGATAACCTTAGAAGACTAGTTCTAAGGCAAAAGCATAAACTAGTGAGACCATCCATCTGATAGTTCTCTTTTATGTTTACACATACATAATATTCAAAATGGATCAATTTTGTTTATTTCACAGAAATGTTTAATCTCTGTGCTCATTTTGATTTCAGGTATCTCCAGAAATAATCAGAGAGCTAGACAATAGCCGCAATCGTGGAGAGAAGGATGATCCCATGTCAATAAATATCCTTTGCTTGCAAAATTTGGAGCTTTATACCTCTTTATTGGTCATTTGCCTGTTTTGTTTATTTATCTTATGTTATGTTATGTTATGCTTGTATGATGTAGCATTTTTTTAAGGATTTTTCTGCATATTAACTTGTAGGTGTTGGTTTATCAGCAATTCATGAAATGGCATCTTCTTAGAAGTCATAGGGATGACAATGAGATGGATGACAATGCATGGTCATTATATGTTCTTGGTGAATAGTAAAGAGATTGGGTAGACTGAATTTAATTTATTGATTAGAAACTAGGAAGTGTAGTTTCACAAGTCCTGTGACATGCGTGTTAGAAATTATTTGGGTGAAAAACAATTGCATGCCTGCCTGTCTTCTTACAAATCATTTTTCCTTTCTATTCTTGGATATTGATGGTTTTAACCCTTGTGTTGCATGCTTGTAATACAATGATTTTACATGCATTTGGTTAAGTCGGTCATGTTTGTATTATTTTCCTTATTCAAGGTTTATGAAATTTTCAATCACAAATCCTCTATATGAAGGTGCTGATTTGCTTTTTATAAGCATGAAGTCGATGATTTTATAATGGTGCAATTTGTTTTTTGTTTTTTTTTTTTAAAAAAAACTACAATAATTGTTACTGCTAAGTGACATTTTACATGATTTCTCTCCCCTAGTCCTGCAATTATTATACTCAGTTGGATTAATTCTTGATTCCTTGACTTCCCTATCACTATCTCCTGTTTCGGTGATAAATAAAACAATTGAGGAAGACAGGTTTGATATTCCAGAAGTACCTATGGAGGAGGACTGAATGCTTAGCCTTGGTATGACAATCATCCTCTATTTATTTTGATGTTAGCTAAAAAGATTTTAGATTGCTTTTTTTTTTTTGTATGGATGTAATCATCCAAACAACTTCAATGTTAATCTTGGCTTAACCACCAGGGTATGGTACTGAAAATCATTCAGCTTTTTTTTTTTTTTTAGCTAATTGACGTCATGTTCCCATTGCAGGTTCCAAAGATTTTATAATGAAGCGATATGCATGGATGTTTGCATGTTTTTTGGGTGAATTCATATATTTTTTTTGTTAAATTCAATTAATTAGATATCAAGAGCCAGTAGAATTTCGGATATAGCAAAATAGTTTTGGATCTTTCACTCCTGTATAATCCTTTTTTTTATTAACCAGATTCCTATGTGATGTTTATTTACGTTTTGATTTTGCATGAAGGTTTTTTTTCCTTCACAAACATCAATTTTTTGTTTTTGTTTTTTTTTTTTTGCATCATGCGCTTCTGCATTTAACTTCTAGACTGCTATATTATAGATTGATTAAGCTGGCCTAACTAAATACTTCTCTCAATTGACAACATGTTCTCAAGTTGATGCTTGATGACAAAACATAGATTCATGGTTAATCGTTCTTGTTTCCCTCTCTGCTAAAATATTCTCTTCAATGCATGGTGCAAGTTATTAATGCCCCGGAAATTCTACGATCACATTCACCGTTGCTCTCCATGTACGGTTCCAGAGGCTTGTTTTCTTCCATTTTTTTTCTTCTCAGATGATGTCATCCCGTGGGCGGCGGCGATGACCGCCATGGATGGTCTCTTGCTTATTCATCCTGCAAGCGCCTGAACTGGACTGACTGTGTTCAAGATTAATCTCAAGTTATCGTCCTCTTTTCCAATTTTCAACAGCTTACTTTTCATCGCATGCCTCCACAATATAGCATAACATTTCCTTAGCCGACACCCAAAATTCTCTCTGGCTGCAAATTGACCAAAGCCTCACGTGCATGGATTGCATACCTACCAATTTGTACTCTTGGGGTAAGCGGCTATTACTAGCAAGACGTGGTCCATTCCCCCTTTTTCTCATCCTTGGCATTAAACCGATCTGGGCTTGGTCTAATTTAACATTGAATGGCTGGCATTAGATACCTGCCGACGCCATGAATGTTACGGATTGATAGATGTGATTGGTGTGTTAGGAGTGTAGTGTTATTTATTTTTTAAAATATTTTTTATTTTAAAATATATTAAAATAATATTATTTTATTTTTAAAAAATATTTTTGATATTAGTATATCAAAATAATTTAAAAATATAAAAAATATAAATTTAAAATAAAAAATATAAATTTTTTATAACCTTTTTAAAAATACTTTTAAAATATAATACCCAACACAAGTTCCAGTAAAGCATATTTGATTTCCTATAATCACCAATTTTTTCTGAGCGGTTCGAAAATGTGAATACAAATTATTTTTAAAAAAATTTAAATTTTTTATTAAAAATTAATTTTTTATAAATTTTAAATTATTTTGATACACTAATCTAAAAAATAGTTTTTAAAAAATAAAAAATTAATTTAATATATTTTAATATAAAAAATACTTTAAAAAATAAATATAACTATACTCTCAAACAAATCATTATTATTTGGTAATGATTGTAGTAAAGGGTAGCATGTCTGACATTATATTATTACTATTTAGTTATTTCTGGTTTATAAAAAATAAAAAAATAAATTTTATATTTAAAATTAATTTTTAATTTTTAATCATTTTTATATGCGGTTTGTCAAAAATAAATTAGAAAAAAATTTAAAATTACTTTAATATATTTTCAAATAAAAAATAATTATTTCTCCTCTATAAAACAAATTCTTGATTATTTCTGATATTCGGATCGCCACGTCAAAGCTCTATGATTGAAGTTTAGCATCATCATACGACACGAACCCAAATTAAAATATCATATTCACACACAGACGCGTGTGTGTGGATGCAACAAAAAATAATGCAATGAGACCTCCATCTCTGCCTGCTATTGTAATTTCACTGGCTACGCAAGTCAAAGAGAGATGATGATGGATACATACGATGATGATATTTTGATGATTTTTATTTCTTGGATTCTTATGTGGTGGCGTTCGTGTGGATGAGGCACGCCACGAAGTCACCAAAAGGTATGGGAGGTGGCTGCAAAGATGTATGACAGGCAGTCGTTTTCATCGGAAAAAAAAAAAAACAGAATACTTCTTTTACAATTATGCAAAAATATTCATTCACCACTGATGCAAACCGACCAGCCGTTGGGCTCTTGACACGTAGGTTGCAGTCGTCTTTTCTCCCTTTGTGGGAAAATTTGGAGCTTTCAGAATTTTCTGAGAAAAGCGGCTTTTGATTGGATCAGTCCAGCTCCAATCGAAATGCAGTAGCTAGGAGCCTGTATAGAAAAGTTGCGGGTGACGTTGTGGTCCATCGTAGAATCAGAAATTGTGGGTGTAAGCAGTGGAGTATCTGTATTTAATTATTGTCAGCATTCTTGGAAAGCTGTTTTCCATTCCCTCTTTACCTTCTCGATCGTTCTGTTCCTTCCATGGCGATGCGGGACCATTTCTTGTTCGGTTGTTATCAGCCTTCACGGTAAGCAAGTCTACTGACTGTCTGCTGTTTCCAAGATGACATCACTGTGGTCACATGGCGGATCAAGGGCTGTCTGCAGCTACAGTTTGAAGCAGAACTTGTGTATCTTGGCTTGCTTGTGCTTGAAGGATCAAGCAAATTTTTAGTCCCATGTTAATTTTAATCAAATCCAGCTACCTTTGACTGCTGAAACCCAGCACCATTTTTTAATCCCGTGTTTATAAGAATCGATGCATGGTGTACAATTCCTTCTCAAAGCTCAGCTGCCATTTCAATAAATATTAATAATTAATTTCTTCTGAGACTATTACACATATTGTGCTTGCACAAACACACTTATCAATTACACATTGTTTATTAATATTCCAATTCTTAATTAGCTGATATTTCTTTGACGTATATGGCTGCAATATATCCTTCAAATGCACAAGCTTAATTTGCAGATTTTTAAAGTTGACAAACAATTTCTTATGTCACTTTCTTCTGTTCTGTTCCTGAATTTATCAAAAAAGGCTAGGAAAGTTCTAGACCTTGACTTAAGCTGCCAATCCCGTATGATAAGTAATAGTCTTGGACCTATTTTCTCCTCAAGGTTTTTCCTCGCACTTGTAAACTTACCATCAGCCCCTTTCACAAACAGGCTCAAAGAACTCGTGTGGAAAATATGAAGCTTCTGTGGAAACTTCAATTTGTCCAACAAAATCACTGATCATCTCTACGGCGGCTGGAATTCTTGGGACATTCTAGACCTTACAATGTACACTTGGATTTATAATAATATTTGAGGTCATAAAATTTTACAAGTTTGACACAGATTTCTGGTTATATATATATATATATATATATATATATGAAGTATCAACCTGCTACTGGTGCATGCTTAAGCTTCCCGCCAACACAAGTTCTACGCAGTAAAGCCACAATGGTGAAATCCTGCATGGGCAGCGGACAAGCCAGCAATTAATTTATCATGCATCTTGACGTTTCACGCTATATATAGCTGCAAATAATAATTTAACCATCTCCAAGTACAGACTCAGTAGCCGTCATGCTGATGAGATCTTTATTTAATTAACAATATCTCAAACCTTTTGATGTTTCCAGTGATCTTCAAGGTATATATGCATGAAAAATCTATAATAATCTTTCTGTACTCCGGAGTGTCTGTGGCCTCACACAACGGCACTGCATAGCTGATCTCAACTAAAATTGAATGTTTTGAATATATAGCATGCCACCGTTTTTGAAGTATCATTGACTTGCAAGTTAATTTAATTTGACTACAGAAATCATAGTTCCAAAGTTCCTTTTTTATTTTTCTTTTTTAACCATGGAAATTGGACTATCCAAAAAAAAAAAAACACACCATATTAATATTTTAATTTGAAGCCTTCAAAGACAAAGAGGGAAATAATCTATCAATTATAAAACAATATTTAATGGATGATTATGTGAAAAAATTACCGATGACACAAAAAATTAAAATCATTCCTGTTTATGATTCTTTTTATAGAAATTCAAGCAGTTTTTAGTGGTGATCGACGCGTCCTCGACCGATAAATGAGTCATGAATCTCTGGTGTTTTGACTTTTGATGCATCATAAGACACCGGCCATTGCCACAATGAATATTTACACACAACTAGAGATCGCAACGTGTACAGTGACTATATATGACCATATGCAATGTCTTCCAGCTCCTCTAACTTGTTCTTTTCATGCTTCTAATAGTCCTCGCGCGTGCAATGACGTAAAGAAATTAAGAGACAGTGCGTTGGAAAACTTTGTAATAATTCTGAATGGAAGTTTTGGAGCTTTTGAACATTATAGTCAAGAATCTGTCTTCTTCTATTATTACCGATGGCAGAATATTGCTGTGGTTTCCCTCGCATTGTAGCCAAGCTAAAGCTGCAAGGCGGGGGCCATGTTCACATGGCGATGCTGTAAACTTGGTCTCAGAATCAAAATGCCGAAAAAAACCAGAACCACTAGATGTTACTAACACGTTCAAATCATTGGTTTTGAAGTTCTCAGGTCAAAGAGGTGGGTGCTTTAAGCTTTGTTTTTTCTCTAAGCACAGAACTCATTGAAAGCACCCGATGAGAAAATACAACTCACAAGGAGAAGAAAAAGCTAATAAAAAGACAGAAAAGAAAACATCCGAATAATAATACAAAAGAAACAAAGCTTGCCCTCCATAATTTCTGTCAGTTTCCCTGTAACTTTGGGAATTCTGTCATACATTTTGATATTTAGATTAGACTAGTTTATCCCCGCGTTTTTGCTGCTAGTAGACTCCTTTAAATTTCTTCGTAAAAAATATCTAGACGGCTATAAACTTCCCATTAGTGTTAATAAGCTCCATGTAATAATTCAAACTTAAAAATTTTAAAGTTGATGTTTTAATTAATATTTAGTCCATATATTAAACCTACTATCTATAAATTCTACAGAGACAAATTAAATTTTTTATTTTATGATAAAAAAATATAAAAATTAATGCACCATCAACTAAATACTAAAGGCTAATATTCAATGTAAACTTATATTAAATGATAAAGCTGAAAAAAAAACACAAAATCTAAAAATAGAGCAAGAAAATCTCAACTCGACTCTTTGATTAATATTTAATTAACCTACCAAGCTCATAACATTGGTTATGGATTCCATTAGGTTGAATTAATTATTTAATTTTATTATATGTTAAAAAATACAAAAAATTGGTTTATCATCAACCCAATACTGAAGAATTAAAGTGAATATCCATCCATTCTCCAACACATTATGAGGAAGATTGTGAATTCATATGGCTAGAGTAGTAGCCTTCTCATTATACCAATGTCTAAAATATATAATGAAAAAGATGTTAATAAATATCAAGGATGAAAAGATAGTTTTCATGATCAAGAATGTGGTTGTACCATTCATCGAGGTAGAAGATTGTAGAGACAAGAATATTTATTCTTTTAAAATTATGAATGCCATATGGGTTTTTGAGGGTGCGGTGTTGAGAAAGCTGGAACTTTTTAAAACTATAAGGATAGCTTCCAATTGCTTTTTAAAGCATGGGGTTTCTTTCCTGTATGATCCTGAATTAGAATGTCAAAACGAGTCACCTTAATGAAATTAAAATGTACAAACAAGAGATTTAGTCTCAGATATAAGCTTAAAAAAATGACTATAAGTGGATCGTTAGTCACAAAATAAAAGCTAAAATAAAGAAGATTGAAGGATGAAAGCTAGAAGAGGAAAGGCTTGCCATCTCGCCACTTCAAATAACATTTCTAAGGTTTGTAGAATGAAACTAAGGATCTAGAGGAGAAAGCCATTTCTTCTTTATAGGGTATACCTTCAAATTTTGAAGGGGGTTGCAACTCATTAAACGCACACCTTTTTTTTGTCATTATGCTTATTAAATATTGATATTAAAGGTTCATTACACATTCCCCTTTTAGGTAGTTATTAATTTTGATGAAATTGATAATTTGTTTTTACTTTTTAAAATGGTTAGTTAGGGCATGATTTAATGTGTTTATATGTATGTTTTGTTTAAAGTTTATTTGAATGATTAAATCTATTCATAAAAGTGTTAAATGTCAGTATAGAATAATGTTATACATCTTTTCATGTTAAGATGATCTTTTTTAAAGATATTGCAATGTGTTTAAGTTTTGAAGTTGTTATGGTTTAAGTTTTTTAAGATAGCTTATTGGGTTTGTTTTGATGATTCAAGTATATTGTATTAAGAATGTTTAAACTATATTTGTTAGGTTTAGTTGTTATTCTAGGTTCTATTTTTTTTTTATAGATGTATGTTTTTTTGCTGGGTTTTTGAGTTTATAAACTTTCTGGGTTGGTGCTCTTGCCATGAACTTTGCTTTAGGTTTTTTATTTTGGTATTATTTTGGTCAATAGTTGGTTCTTACATGTGTATGCATACTTATTGATTGTTAATATGAGGTTTCCATAGCTTAAAAACATTGTTTTTATGGCTTTTGATCTTTGTTTTTGTCTTTTTATTTTTTACATAAAATTCAATTAATTGTGGCTTTTGTTGGATTATTGTAATTATCTAACACCCAAATCTTATTTGAATGATCTGCGTGATTGTGTGCCTTCAATTTTAAAAATCTGGTTTGAAATTGAATTTACGCTTTTTAGGTTTATTTCTTATTGTTCTTTATGTTCTTCATTAAGTTCAAGCAAAAAAACCTGTTTGATATTCAGTGTTTGTTTCTTGTTTCTAAAATTTGTTTGTGGACTTGGGCCTTTGGGCTAGAAAGCCTAGCCCACGTGGTTGTGTTTAGCCCATCTTTTTAATAAGGTAATGTTTGGTAAGTTCAATTTTTACTAAAAATAAAATTATATTCCTTGTTTTTATCTTTAAGATATGTTTTCCAAATATGATTTTTAGCATCTAATTTTTAGTTAAGGATTTGTATAGCAAACACGCTATACTCTAGCAAAGCTTATTTTCTTATTTTTTTGTGCTTTTACCAAATGATTTTCAAACAATTCTAAAAAAATTCAAGGATGATTTTGAAAATTACTTTTAGGTCCCTCACATTGTTTTCCATTCATTTTAATTAATATTTAGATTGTGGATTTATATTGTAAAATGTTGACTCAGTATTAAATACAGCTGCTTTTTTTCGACCAGATATAATTTCCACAAAATTATAAACAAATTCAAGAACCATTTTAAAATTATTTTTGGGTCCCTAGCATTGTTTTCCAACTATTTTATTTAATATTTAGGTTGTAGATTTACATTGTAAAATGCTAACCCGATATTAAATATACATGCTTTTCTTTATAATTTTAGAAAATTAAAAGAAAATAAAAATTTTCTTATTTAAATAAAAATAAAAAAAATATGTTTTTATTTGTGTCCATATGACCAAGTCTCTCAATAATAATAATAAAAATCATATTTGCATAAATAATAATAAAATAAACAAAAAACAATACAAGGCATGATAACATCTTTAAATACAAAAATTCATAAAAATAGTATTGTTTATTTTTTTTACATGTATTTTTGGACTTAAAAAACTAGTTCACTAAAGATACGAGAACTTGACTTACATTTAAAAAAAAATCAAAAAAATTATTTTGTGTTCTTTTAATTTATAGGATTATGAACTTATATATAAGAAATATTCTTGATATTGAATAAAATTTTTTTTCTTTTATTTATATATTTTGACATTAGAACATTTATGTTTTAACCTGATAAAATAAGAACATCCTTACCTATGAGAACTTTTTTTTAAAATTTAGACAGATTAATGGTTAGAAAATACAACATTATCGCCATTTCATTTCGGGTTAAAAAGATGCGAAAGCGCCTCTTTCTCTATAAGAATGGTGTGTTTCAAGACGTGAAGTGGAAGAGAGGGGATTTTATAATTGGGGTTTCGAATAAGATGACCTTTTCATTTTTTTTTCATATTAAAAAAGTAATAAGAATGAGAGGTGTTGAGCTTTTTATCATCCTAACATCGAGCTATTTTTCTGTAGGACCTCTCCTACAGTATCTTCACCGCAGTAGAGTTTAGCCACTAAGTTCAGGATGAATTGGTGTGGTTCCTCTATGCCTAGAAAACCAGAATCTCGAACCATGAACGAAGAAAGGCATAAGAGAAAAGCATATTGGCTAGTGATTATGAGGCCCCAATTCTTGTCTGGAGGGGACATTAAAGGCCTCTACCCTTCCATCACTTGGATCGATAGAAAGGGAGGGCAGAGCTTTTTTTTTATGTTGTCAAAGAGTTGAACAATAAAAATAGATGGCGAGTACTTGATCGAATTGATTAAGTCATGTGGGAACAATGTTCAAGTCTACCGGTCTGTTAGGATGCCTCAACTACATACATTACTGCACTTCAACTTAACACCTATCGTAATGATAACGACTTGTCTCGCCATGACCTTCTCTTGAATTCTCAAAACTTATATCGCTCCATCCTAGAACCCGTCGCTATCTCGGCTGTGTTATTAGAGGCTCTAGAAAAATCAAAATAGGAGAGCACTCATCTTAGGGTGTGCTTACTACTTAGATGCTTTCATTAGTTATCCGCTCCGCACTTAACTACCCAACATTTATCGTGAGCATAATAACTGGTACACTAGAGGTATGTCCTTCCCAGCCCTCTTGTACTAGGAAAAGGTCCTTTTAATGCTCTAACACCCACACCGAATATGGACTGAACTATCTCACGATATTTTGAACCCAGCTCACGTATAGCTTTGATAGGCAAACAACCCAACCCTTGGAACATACTACAGCCCTAGGTGGCGAGGAGCCGACATCAAGGTGTCAAACCTTCTCGTCGATGTGACCTCTTAAGGAAGATCAATTTGTTATCCCTAGAGTAATTTTTATCCATTAAGCGATGGCCCTTCCACTCAGCACCGTCAGATCACTAAAGTCGACTTTCATCCCTACTCAACGAGTGGGTCTTGCAGTCAAGCTCCCTTTTGCCTTTGCACTCAAGGGCCAATGTCTATCCGGCTCGATAAAATCAAACAAATAAACAATACAGCTTACATTAGGTAAAATGTATTAGGGATAATACATCCTCTATATACACAACAAGTCCCCTACAGACTCTGAAATCACTTAGGGTTCATAGGACAAAAATATTAGGTGGCAACTCTATTCCTTTTTTTTCTATAAGAAACAAGAATTTTCTTATCTTTTCCACCCATCACCATGAAGATCCCATTTTGAAAGAACAATCGTCATGACGCCGCATAGGTGAGATACAAACATAGCCATAAATGTAATTTTTATACAGTTTATGTTTTCCTCTCCTATTTTCACTGGTTAAAGTCTTCCAAACACGACTATTCAAAAGACTTCAAGAGATAAATGATAATACCTAGATTTTTTTTAAAAAAAATCTAGTCGTTTGGGCTAAACTTTTCAAACCATTTAACATGAATGAAATTTGTCTAGCCATCTATGCTAACCCAAATGGTTGGATTTCAAGTCCTAACAACTAGAATTTTTAGCTTGGCACCAACCCTAGTATATCTATTCCTGCCTGATGCATTTGTCTATGCATTTTTTGAGTTTCTAAGAGCCAAGAACACAAACTTTTCATTCATATAAATTTTTTTTTAAGCACACACAACTTTTTATATGTAGATTAATAGGCATCATTTTCTACGCTAATAATATTGTTTATCACCAATATTTCCACCAATACCTTGCATAAGACAACAACCATGACATAACACAATAATAACATATTAATTTCTTCACTAATGATATGTCTCATTCTTTATAGATAAAGTTCAAGATCTGGGTATATAAATACACACAGTCACATCAAGTTATAAATAACTAGAACCCATGTTGCACTCAACAACTAAATACCAAGGCTACTTAATTGAAAACCAAGTAATATATAAGTCAAACCCAGGCAATATACAAGCCATTCTAGGCCAATACAAGTTTTATGTTCTATAATTTTAAGCCATGCAATCACTCCAAAATATGAATTCCTTTCATCTTTATTAAATTTTATCTTTTTATATATTTCTCTACTATATTTTACTAATTTAGACATAAGAGAATCCCTTATTCTACAATGAACTTATTTTTCAAGCTAATATCTAGCCACCATGTAAAGTTGAGACACAACTTATCAACTAGAGAGTATCCCAATTATATTAACATCTCAGAATACAACCATTGAAAAAGCTATTTCTATTTGAAGTATTTTCTTGACTTCATCATAATACTTTAATAAAGTACTTAATAAATTTTAGCTTCCCATATAAACTAATTAACTTTGATAACTTAGTGTCTTACTCTTTCATCCATAATCTTTTTTAATTATGAATTTTTTTTTCATTCATTAGCCTTTAATGGAAATATATAAACTCAAATTAGAAATAAAGTGATATTTCTAGAGTGATAATTTAACTGTAAAATTGTTATGTATTTTGGGAGGAATGTTTGATTTGTGAACTCCATAAATTAACAAAAAAAAGAGAATGAATATGTATAATAATGTTTTAGTGCAATAAAAATCTCATAATTATAATAACTTTATAAATTTTTTTGTAAAGCATTTTTATTCCATGAACTTTATTATTACTCTAGATTAATAAATTAAATATTATATTCATTAATCTAATATTATATGAATATTAAAGATAAATTAAGCATATATTAATAATAAATATATATTTACATAAATATGGTAATATTATGTGTAACCAACCAATTGACTATATACGTATTAAACTAACATAAAATATTCTTTTTCTAATTTCCAGGTAATTCTTACAAGTACAAAGTTTAATGTGAATTAATCTTAAGCAGTTCAAATAGATCTACAAAAAGCTTTCTATGTATTTTAAATTTTTTCTTATCATAATAATTTTGGATAAAATATATTAAAGAGAAAATAAAATATAAACACTTTTATTCTAAGATAATATAATAAAAACTATTCATAAAACAATGTGACTTTTCTATAGTTACTTAAAAGCATTATAAATATTGTGCATACATGTTATGGATTGTTTGATTGTTTAATAGTATATTTAACGAGGTAACTAATTACTTTATAGGTAGCCATATGCCCATATTATATAGGCTATATAATTTCATTTATTCCATTATTTATGTATAATAAATTATTTAGTAATTTATTATGTTATTATAGTCTTGTTGGTATAATTTTTTTTAATTACGTGTATTTGAGTAGAAATACTAATATATCTCATATCTATAAATTATATTATTATTATTATTATTATTTATTCATAAAAAATATTTTTCAATTATTTTTCAAGACACCATATTTAACTATAATGCATTTAACTAATGGTTGAGAATATACATATGTAATCACATACAAAAATGTACTTTTTAAATATCAAAAACTAAAAACATAAAACTAAAAAATCAAGTTGGAAAAATAATAATTTTAATTCAAATGACATAGATTACAATTTTTTTTATACTTTACGTAAAAAATATGAAGAATATATGTTTTCACATAATGTAAGCATATATATTTCATGTTTATTATGCCTTTATATATGTTTTTGCAAAAATTAGTTTTTTATAAGGAAATAATTTTGTTTTCAAATATATTACCATGCCACCTATTATTAATAAAAAAGTGTTAGTATGACTTATATTCTTAAACCTAAATAAATGGGTTTGTTATGTAAACGTAATACCATCAGATGTATAACACATTCTTAACACATTCTTAACAAATATGTTTAAACTATTAAACTCGGTTTAGTAGAATGTTACACAAAACATTCATTATGTATTGTGAGAATTGAGTGTGCTTACAACTAGGGTTGCGAGTTCTTCAAAATTATATAACTTTGGCGTTATTTCTAATATTAATTACTAGTGGTTATGGGAGATCATGAAGAATTGGAGAAAAATATTAATTTACAAGCAATAACCTCAGAGCTATTTTGATATGTTAATTTATTTTAATAAATTGTAGTATAGTTCTTTTATGTATTTAGTATTGTTACATATATGATAAGCGTATTGCTATATATGAGAAACTTATCAGGAATTCACAAGCTGAAAGCATATCTTAATAGTGAGTTTGATGCTCACTTTAGAGTTTTGCAGTTAGATGAGGATGTGACATACATATCTCACATGGTAATGTTCCATGCTATTGTGCAGTGGGTTGTCTTGTATATGATATGGTGTATATTCATCGAGATTTGTCTCATACAATTAGTTTGGTTAACATATACACGACTACTTATATCAACATTATATATATATATATATATATATATAGAGAGAGAGAGAGAGAGAGGGAGAGGGAGAGGGAGAGGGAGGGAGAGAGAGAGCGTATGCCCACTACCATTAAGGTTAACATATCCTCAATATGTGTGTTTGATTATAGAATGTTAGATACAATATTCACGTCGGTGTGAGATTAGTACTGATTAGGGCTAAAACCTCTTCAAATTATATAGTTTCGATACCTCATGTAGTTCCGAGAATGAAAGACTATACATGTGCATGTGTGAATTTTTTTTTTTTAATTTTTTGTCCTTGCTGTGATGAGAAATATTATGCAGAACTTTGCTAAATCATTTGAAGTTTTTCTAAAAAAAAAAAATCTACGACTATTTGAAAGTTACGCAATCTACTATATATATATATATTGTGCCATGATTTACAGGATGAAGTTCCTTTTCCATTTTAGCATTGAATCACCCGACTTCTGGAATATGAATTACATGAGAAATTTCCGGCACCGGACGAGCGTGGGGGAAATGTGCCCCCGACCTGCTTGAGTGTAATGGCAGAGAATCTCCGGGGAGTTGCAGTCAACATATATCAGCAGCACCTTGGTGATGAATGCTCACCAGCAGCAGTGAAAGGCCAACGTTGACATTCGATATGAGTGAATGAGCTTGCATTTACGTGTTCATTTAAATGATGACGACTTAGCAGCAAATCTTCAAGTTCCACGGCAGCTCTTTCACTGTTTGGTTGCTAAAATCCTTCAGACCCATAAGTTGAGTGGGCACAATGCTGGGAAACATACTTTTCAATTACTTAATTCGGAATGATTAGCTTCTTGTTGTTGCTAAATATTTCCTTTGAAAAAAAAAATCAAGAATTTATCAACTCAAATCAATCATGAAATTATTTATATTATTTAATTGAAAGACATGATGAAGCATTATATATAATTTGTTTTATTATATTAACATAAACAATGTGTAAAACACTGTGCACACAGGCAAAAGACACTATTCATTACAACAATTAAATTATGGTTTCTTTGAAGGAAAATTGGGGTGTTTTTGTTTCGAGGGTGGATTGATATCTTTAGCAATAGGCAATTGATCTTTAGAGAATTGTGGGGAGTTATTTTTTTTAAAAAAATTTTGATCCACATTAAAATAATAGAGTTGTTGAATAAGAGTATTTTTGTTTTTTGATTTTTTACAAAATAGTAAAATGATTTTTATGCTTTTAGAAAATCAAGAAAAATTAAGGTGTGTGTTCAGGGATGATTTCATCCTTTTACAGGAGTTCTCTTTTATTAATTTTAGAATTATAAAGGGTATTTTAAAATTTTTGTTTTCAATAATTAATTTTTAAATAAAAAAACTTCAAGATAATGAGTTTTATTTGCCAATTTATGAAAGACTGCTGTATTATTTGAGCAATACATGTTAAATTTTGTTGTTTTGTTGTCTTTAAAATTATTATTTTATTATTTTCTTCCTGTTATAGTGCGTAGCAATGTCTGATAAGTGGTTTGTCATTAATAATTATTAATTTTTTTTTTCTCTTATATTCCAAAAAAGACACCTTGACCCTTTTTTTTTAGCATTTTTATTTTAATTCTTATTTATTTTTTTTCTTGGTTATTTTATAAAAACTTTGTTTGTTTTCAATTATAATTTGTCATATACACCTGACCCTTTTTATTTTTGATATTTTAATTTCAATTCTTATTCTTTTTATTTATGATTTTTTTCCTAGACTATTTTATAAAGTTTCATTTGTTTTTAATTTAGGCATTCAATGACAACTTGTTACATATTATTATTTTTTTAATTTAGTCCTTATTTTTTTTTTAAGTTTTATTAGTTTTCAATTTCATCATTCGATCAAAATTTATGATGTATTATCTTTTTCAACTTGACCTTCATTCTTTTGATTTTTTTCCTTTTGTTAAAGTAAATTTTCCTTTCAATTTAACCCTCGAATTGGACTTTTTTTTGTTACCTTCTAATTTACTTTTTATTTTGATTTTCACCCTCATTCTTTTGATTATATTTTTCTTTGTTTTAGATCCTTATGTGTAATTTATTCTTTTTTCGGTTTCATCCTTCAACATTTGATTTGTTGGGAATTAAACTTTGTAATTTTTTTTTATTTACTGTGCTTTTAATCTAATAACCTGGGTCACATGTTCGAGAAGTTAATTCAGGTCAACATCTTTTTTTTTGCTTATTTTTTTATTTCATCGCTCGATATTATTTTTTATAAAAAAATATTTTGTGGTTATCTTTAATTTTTTTTTATTGGTTTATCATGGTCTCATAATCTAGTTCACGAGTTTTGCAAACCTTTTTTTAATAAAAAGATTTTTTTATATAATTTTTTAGTGTGTGTTTAATTTTTGAAGATATTCTTCTAATTCATCTATGATTTTTTTATATTTTATATAAATGAGATTTATTTTAAAAATATTATATATTTATTTTTAGATGATATTTTTAATATGTGCAACCTTACATAATATTTTTTTATTTTTCTAATCATTTTCATATGTGCGTGTCTATTTCTATTATTATTTTATTTAATAAAAGATTGATTTTAATAACTAAATTCAGTAAACATATTTGAGTAAATATACCATGTTAGGCACCAAAATCTTGATCTTACCTTTGTCTCTAAAATTTTTTAGTTTTGCTCTTAGTTATTATTAACTATTTTTTAAATTTATTTATATAAAAAATTATTGATTTATTTAGATATTAAATTTTTTAAATTAAACTTTATATATATATAAGCATGTGATAAATGTCCCTTCACAGAACAGAAACCCGATGAGTCATATTCTGACATATATTTTCAATGTAGAACAGCTCATTTGGCTAAGCAAACAACAGAGCACGCTGATCGTGAAGGGTTTAATTTTGGCATGTTGCCAGTTTGCTGGCAAAGCACCAATCGATGGCTGGCTACAAGAAGTTCGAAAGTTGTGGACTTCATTTGTGAGAAGTTAATTCGAAAGGCATATGATCGATGCAAGTTGACCTAGAACAGAACACTATCAACACACAGACAACACCATGCAAGTAGCAGACAGAGACAGAGGGGCTTTATGTTTGACAAGCTAGTCCTATTGGCCTGGTGTCTTTTGATTTCACCCTCACGAAGCACAACGCACATTGCTTCTCAATAGAAACAAAACATGGCCATGACTGAGCCTCCACTATATGGATGTAAGAATTACTCTGGGCTGCTCCCGAGCATTCAGCCAAAACATGAAAGACACCTATCCTGCATGCTGATCATCAATGGAAAAGCACTGCCCGAGCTAAAAATGACCAGAGAAGCCCATCCTCCAAAGCACACTCCACTCCATGGATTTGTGTAGTGGGCGAGATCATGATGAGAAACCTTCGTCTTGCCATGAAGACGTTGTTTTGATTGGACCTTATAAGCACCAGTTCTTAAGCACTTGACAAATTGTTGGAGAGAGTTTTTCCAATATATATATATACACACTTGTTGCAGAAAGCTCGTAATCCCATTAAACTCTGTCTGTCGCTGTTGCATTAATATATTTATATCTGCAGTTCCATTCAGATCACCGAAGCATTACCCCAAGCTCAATCTTCGCGTTTTAGATCATCATGCTGCAATTGCAGTTGACATTTATATTCACATTTTCCAGCCGCATCATTGCTTACACGCAATCTGCATAAAAGGAAACTCCAACGTCACAAGGTTCTAAGCTTTGCAAAGTTGACTTGAGGAAACTTTATCCTCCCCTCTCCAAGTTGAGACTCGAATATTATAGAGTCAAATCACCATTGCAAGCCCACTTCAAAACCTCACTCGTTGATACTTACGTGGAAAGCGTAGGATTTGTTGGGTATTCCCAGTTGCTGGGTACCATGATGCTCCCTCCTGTGATTGGGAGGTGGATGAGCCTAACGATTACGAAACAACCAATAACAAGTCGCCACGATCGACTTTTGCCAATGCTAACATTATTGAAACCAAGAGCAATGAAGAAAAGAATATTACTGTTTCACAAAGTTGATGGCATTTAGGATTAATCCACTAGGTCACTTGCAATGTTTCTAGCGATTTAACATGTTTCGTCATGACCCTCTCTCGTTTCTTCAATGTTCGAATTCCCTTTTATTTTTATTTTAAAAAATTGACCAACTGTCATCTATCCACCTAACTTAGGCCAATTATGTCAATATACTCATTTGAAATTTGAATGCTTTCTCAATCTGCCTTCCCTTGGACTCTCATTGGTCCATTTTAATGGGGGGGCAATATGCAGATGACGATAATTCAGTCAACTCGTCGGTAGGCCAGCTGAAGGAAGCTCGTATCCGGTAAGAGGAACGGGAATATGAATAAAAATCTTCCATGTCATTGGTGCCCATGTTAATATTAAGAATCCTGTAACATTTTGAGCATGAAACAGTATTGATTATGTAAAACGAAACTGGTTTTGTGATATTTAGATTGCAAAGTTTGCTAGTGAGAACAGAATGAAACAGAGAGAACAGAGATTTAATACATAAGCTGTCGTAAATATATATATTCATGGCACATAAAAAAGTGAAAAGTGAAAGAATATGCAGAAGACCAGCTGAGCTCAACATCTACCTAAACCCACACGAGCTACAAGCTGGTCCCTCAAAACCTCACTCTGAGATAAACCCAAAAAAAAAGGGGGGGATAAAAAAACTGAAACAGAACCCAGAAACAGGTATGATAATTCTGTATAGAGAAGGAGATCCCGGGGACGTATCCGCAAAGCATCCCTCTGGTAAAATCTCCTCTCTCTAATCCGCTAACAAAAAATTAGATACAAGATAATCCCCTTTTGTCTCCAGGCTATACCATCACTTCCACTAGGCCTGTTTCTCCAAATCCTTGGCACCAATAAACGTGCCATGAAAGCCATATGGAACTCTGGATGGAAGCTTAACTGTGGCTTCTAACTTTAAATTCATTGCATTCACAATTTGCAGCTCTGATTTCCATTCCTTCTCATCATGCACGAAAGCTAAAATGTACCCGTCATCTTCCCTCTCTGAATTGGGGTCTCGTGGAAGAAACAAAGGCTCTCCACCGAATTTCTGGTCTCCATAAATATACTTGTGTACCTCTCCAGTTGAGAGGTCTACTTTTGCAAAACCTGAAACTTTAGGCCATGGCTCAGCCAGTGCTAAGTAAGCAAACCGGGATTTTCGACCGAGCAAGTTCCGGTTCACCATTCCAGCTTCTAAATTGACCTGATCAGCTTCAGACAGGATCTGACGGCGAGTAGACTTGCCTGTCTTCAAATTGAGCCTGATTTCTGAAAGCACACTTTTCAAACTCTCATCACATTCATTAAAAATGGAGTCCGGCGGAGTCATACATGAACCAATCACAACAACCTCATCAGTCTCAGGCTCCTCCCAAGCATTCCAAAGATGAAAACAGAAGCAGTCAGGTGTTTCAATCCACCTAATATTGGAAGCGTCAGTGGCATTCTTGTCTAAAATCCCAAACCTCGCCATCTTATTCTTGTCATAAATCACCGGAGACCCTCCCCGAATCATTTCAGACAATTTGAACACAACTTGCTGATCAGGTACCACAACAAACCTCTCTGTGATAGCAAAATCATGCATCATAGTAGGTTGATCAAGTGGGATTTCTACGTCGGGCGACTTTTTACCATCTAGGGAGAATCTGAAGTACTTGAGGTAAGGCTTTTGAACAACATCATAACTGAGTGCGAACAATTCACCTGAAACTGGATCAACTTTTGGATGAGCAATCATTGTTGTCTTAAGCTGACCATCAAAATCATATCTTCCAACAGTCTGAAGGTCACCAGAGGGAAGTACACGAACATGGTAAGGCAAATCATCTTCAGACATTGCCAGTAAGTGACCATCAAAGTAAACAAGACCAGCGTTTGCAACACCAGTGCCATGGCTAGGATCAACAATACCAAAAGCTCCACGAGCATAAAAGAGCAAGAGCCTAGCTATGCCCGAATGACCATGTAGCTCACCTATGGCCTTTGGGAACAAAGAACGTCCCAGCCCACGTTCTTGAACAAGCCTATTAGTCTCAGTGAACCTGCTCGAATAGCTGACTGAACCCTTCTTGAACTGAACAGCATGAACCATGCCATCCCCATCAAAGAAATGGTGACCAGCTACTGGCTCATGAAATGGATTGGCTCCGTTTCTTAGATAAGCACCTTGAATGCAATCTGGGATTTTTCCGGTGACCGGTAAATCTAGAACGACAGGTTGCTCCGGTACCGGAGCGAAGTTGCCAGAGATTTGGACTCTGGGGTCAGCTGTTTTGGGTAGAGGGTGTTGACGTTCATGTGAAACTAAAGCAGTCTCAACAGCATCTAAAGCCATAGCTGCAGCGCTTTGTAAGAAATTCCATTGCTTTTGCTGTTGTTTCGGGGAAGGCGCAACAGGAGAGGGAGTGTCTAGTTTCGGGTGTTTGGTGGTGGGAGTGGGAGTGGAAATAGTAGTGGATGCTGGTGTGCATGTGGTGGATTGCTTCGGGAAATGAAGAGTGGAAGGTGTTTGGAGAGAGCAATTGATGTTGGGCTTTTTACCGGGCCTCTTTAAAGATAAAGATGATGAGCCCAGGTTTGCTGCTGCTGAAGCCATGTTTCTGTATATTGGCTAAGGTTGAGTGAGTTGTGATTGGTGCAAGGAGGCTACCCTCTTTGTTTCTGGTATGCTGCTTTTGCTGGGATGCGAGAGCTCTCTTGTATGGTTTTTGGCTGTAAGAAACAAGAACAGAGACAAGGGTCCCGTATGAAATTCGAGCTTTGAGTTCAGCGTTGTGTGATCTGAGGATAGAGGGCAGAGAGCTGAGGGGTATATATAGAGAGAGAGAGAAGAGAGAGAGAGGAGAGAGAAGGGGGTCCGCCTCAAATTTGCTAGAGAACACCACGTGTTAGGGAGTAGTAGAAAGAGAGACAAAGTGATATAATCGAGGTGGAGGGGTTGCGGGGCATAGCTTGCTTAAGACTTTGACACGACCACCCTCCTTTCACTCTCTTTCC
>NW_011499880.1:1528431-1571313 GCF_000495115.2 Populus euphratica
TCTTTCCCTATTATCAAATTCCTGATTATGAACGTGTATTTGCATAATGTCATGCTACTGTGCATTATTCCTCACTACCATCAATGTTGGCATCCAAATAATTTATTAAAAAATAATATAAATTATATTTTAAAATTTCAATTAATAATTTAAGCTATACAAATTTAAAAAATTAAATTATTTTTAAACAAGAAAAATCTTAAAAAACAACTTGAAGGAAGTTACGATAGAAGGCATTAACATCGCGCTCCCCACCAATGCTCCAATCCGAACACGCCATTACCAAGGTGCCTTTAATGGCACCTTTGAACATGTCTAACCCCGCGTTTTTGCCTCTTAGAAGCTCTTGTTTGTTGTGCTGCCGCTGCCCTTTACAAGGAAAATCTAGGTCACCCATCACGTACCCCACACGCCTTGCCTCCATCTAATCTTTCTTTTTTCGCACTATATTCGCCATAATAGTGAGTGCAAGTTCCTTTCATCCCACATTTATTTTTATTTTTTGTTTCCATAAATAATTATTTGTGCGTGAGAATATTGCAATGCACATTTTCCATACCAAACGCTTGAACCAGTTTGATCCGTTGCCCCAGATGAAGTTTCCTGCTCCATCGATTGCCTTCATGGTTCACGGAAAGTGCTTGACAGAAACACGCAGGCTCTCCTGGTTCATACGTTTGGGCTTGGTTTCATTTCTTCCTTGGAGGATTTTTTTTAAACAACATTATCGAGTCAACCTCCAGAATGTGATGAGTGAAGTTCATTCCCAGAAATTTCTGGGAAATTAGAGATTTGAAATATGATGAATAAATTCTTTTAGGCGTAAGTGAAAAGATGCATTCTTTTTGGTGGAACTTCCAACAGCATTCTACATGTTCATGTGATGTGTTCATAATGATGGAAATTGTTCATGCGATTTTTTTTTAAATTAGCACTTAAAAAAAATTGATTATATAATGCAATTTGAATTTTTTTTTAATGAAATAGCATGATGTATACATGTCATGATTGAGAAAGACAACTTTCAAACTTCTCACTATTTATAATTGTTAAATTTCGATAAACAATTTGTGCAAAAGATATTGCATGTGAGGAGAAATGAGAGAAAAAAATAAAAAAATAATAAAAATACACTAAAACTTTTATTATAACATTATTAATATTTTTAAAAGACTCTTGACAAGATGAATCTAATAACACCATGAAAAAATTATAAATAATAAATAGAGTTTACCACACTTCCTATTAAAAACAAGCATGGCACACTTAACTTTTTGTTAATGATTTTTTTGGGTATTATTAGATTTATTTTTTTAATATTTTTCTTATAATATAGAAAATGTTGCAATCTAAACTTTGACTTATTTTTAAAGTTTTTTTATTTTTTATTTTTCTCTCTCATATCTCCTCTTTCCTTATTAGTAAAATTTTATAATTTTTTTAAGTCATGATTCTAAATAACAAGAAGCTTGAAATATTATATTATTTTTTAATCATGAGATATAAATTCTAATATTTTAATAATTTTTTAAAAAACCTATATTATTTCACTCATATTTTTTATATATAAAAAAAAACGTGCTAATAAAAAAAATATTCCTTTGAATGTGGGGTTCCCAAGATTTCATAAAGATCCTCTGTAAATTTCAAAAGTTCGTATATCTTTTCCTTTTTTTAATTATTCTTCTCACGAATAATTTATCGCATGAAAATGGCGGAGGGCGACTAGTCCGTTAATTTCAAATTATAAAAGCAGTATAATTTTGTAGGTGAGTGGGCATTCAAAAGTTCGTATATAGATTTTTTTTCTTCTTTTAGTGCAACTGTAATTTTAACTATTTTAAAAAATTATTTTATTATATTAATATCAAAAATAAAAAATAAAAAATAAAAAATATTTTTAATATATTTTTTAAAAACAAATATTTAAAAAAATATCTTCCGCCAATCTCCCATACTTGGCCCTGTTCCTGCCAGCGGGCCAAGTCATGCTAAAACATTGAACATTGACTAATTAATTAGCTTCAGGTAGCAGTTTGGTTCGCTAAACAACAAAAGTTTGTGGTAATTACTTTTATAATAAAAATTTTGAGATTTATTATGGGTTTCACAGTTGAATAGTGAAGGTCTCTTTCTTTTCTTTTCTTTTCTTTTTTTGTTTAATTCATTCTTCGTTTTATTTTTATTTCATTTTTAGATTTTTTTAATAGTTATTAAAGTTGTTTTTGAATTAGCTAAATTTACTAAAGTATATTGAGTCAACTATTGCATAATTTAATTCTAAATTCAGATTAAATAAGAGATTAGGTGAAGAGATATTTTTTTATGTTAACTTCATCATTTTTTTTATTTAATTTTAATATTTTTTTTATTAATTGGATGGGATATGTTTGTAGACCAACCAAGTCAATCAAATCACATATAAATAACTTTTATATGATTTAATTATAAATTTAAATTAGATAAAAAATCAAATCAAAAAATTTCAATATTAATTCACTAGATAAAAATATAATTCACCGCTTGGATACTTTTGTTATACTAAAAAAAATTAATCCGACAATCAACATAACATGTCATGTTCCTGTAAAAATCGACTAGCCACCTAACTACTGAAATATATATATCCAGAAAATACTGTAATTATTAGATGCCCTATTTAATGACATTTACTTGCTTTAATATTAACGTGCACACTGTAGTTTCTTTTGTTTTTATTACCAGTATTATTTTTTTATATAAAAAAAAATGTTCTATGATGCTGTAGGTGCAGATTCCTACATATGGTGAGTTCCCATCAATAATATTGGTCGACTATCATATATTAAAAAAAAAGGTACAGATTCCATTTTTTATCAAGTAATTAGACAGAGCTTTCATAGTTTATTATTGTAGAGCATACAACTTCCAATCGTGGTCTAACTGCCATTCATGCTCTTTAATATAAAGAATAGCATTATATTATTAGCGGGTTTAGTCTCGTTAATGTCACGAATGGCCCTAATCCCTAAGCCACTGTGAGAGCATAATATTTTATTCATTAATTACTGTAATATTACGAAACATTAATGGATAATTGACAGAGATGATCTTCTTTGGCATATGCCATCACATCTCGTCTTTAATCACTACTGTTCACTGCTTCAACATCCTCAAGCTTGTGAGTGATCAAAAGCATAAAAGAAAATGAAGAAGAAGAAGAAAAGTGTGTGTATAAGGAAGCAAAGCCCTAGGAATGCAAAGGCTGAGTTTAACTAACTAGAGTTGCAGTGCACTTTATTTCAGCAACTTTTAATTATTTCTTTTTTCTTTAATTATTCATTCAGCTTTATTTTATTAGCTAATTAGGTTTAGGAAAGTGAATTAATGACGAAACTGGAGATGAACTTGAATAAACTAGGAGAATGGCGTCGGCAGGTGTATATTAATTAATCAACAGAATGGTGGATTTTATCCCACTAAGCAATGTCTTGACCTTGCAGAGAGAAACTATACTTTTTTGAAGGGCTCCCACAAAATATATCATGCAGATAATTAAACACATGTGCTGTTTCTCCTTTTGTTTTGTGCTTTGCGTGAGTGTTCCATTTTCACAGCCTTTGGAGTTCATGATGATGTATGAACGCTCAGTGTGTGTGTGTGTGTCTACATATATATATATATATAAAAAGGAGCACAGTGTGCAAAGCTCTTGTGTTACGGAGGCCATTAACATAAACCGACCCACCTGTCTGTGATATTAAAAGTATTCTACGTTTCAACTGTGTATGCATTATCTGTTGAACGTACAAATGGGTGCATGTCGATCGTGGCCGGTCACTTCACATAATTGCAAGTTGATTGGTGTTCAAATCGTGATCCATCAATCCATCCATCCATCCATCTATATATATATATATATATATATATATATATATATATATATAAAATGATATAATAATTGCAAGTTGATTGGTGTTCAAATCGTGATCCATCAATCCATCCATCCATCCATCCATATATATATATATATATATAATGAGTGCATGCTGTGCAACAGTATTATTTAATCTCTCAATATGGATGCATTGTTTACTTCTTTTTAAAGGGAAAATATATAAGGTTAATATTATGCAAACGCGCTGTTCATGTTTTAACAGGGACACCACTAGTCATTGCTCTTTTCTAAAGGTTATGCTATAAATTCAAGAGGAAAATGTATGAGTGAGCATTGTATCTCCTTATATTTTACTGTGGGTAAGTTATTTTTTTTTTAGGTTTGATATAAATTTAAAAGGAAAAAAATATTAAATCTTGAATTTATGATCCAGGTTCACCATATAAATTTTTATTGTGGATGGCACTTTTCATCCTTTTTTATTTAAGAAAAAAAATTTTCTTTATTTTTTTGTTTTTATTTTATAAAATTAATCTTAATCTTATTTTCATTTATATTTAGATTAATATCGCTTCTTTCTTCTCTTTTATGTTATTTAGAAATTATATTTGAAATTATAATTATTTTTTAATTATATATTTAATTTTTCAGGAGGTTTTTCTTATTAATCTATATTTTTTTAATCTTTTTGTATAAATGAAATTTATTTTTAAAAATAAAAAAATTATTTTCAAATAATATTTCTAATATATATAGCCTTGCATATTATTTCTTTCCTTTTATATTATTCAATTAATTTTATGTGTATCTATTTTTATTATCATTTAACTGAATAAAAAAATATCTTATTAAAAAATTTAGCAAACACAACCGTGTAAATATTATGTTTTAAGAAATTAAATATCTTGGTTGACATTCTTTTCTTCTTTTTTTATTTTTAGTCATTATTTATGGTTCTTTTCACTTATTAACACACACAGTTCTCAATTTATTTAATTGCATGTATATATAATTTTTTTTCACTTAGATATTTTTAAATAAAAAAGGTGTTAAAAAAAGTCTGTATATAATATTTTGCTAAGAAAACAAATATTTAACCTACGGTAAAATATAGGTGGTCATATATATATATATATATATATATATATATAGAGAGAGAGAGAGAGAGTTCATATCACAACATAGAGCAGATTTTTTCTGCTCTCATTTTATTTTAAATTTTCTCTTTTTAAAAAAAATTATTTCTTATACATGTTTATGTAGACTTTATTTTTTATTTATGTTAGAGAGACCTATGTTTAATTATAATAAATTATGTAAGATAACTTTAATATATCAAGCATATAAACGCAAAGAAAAATTAATAAGATACATATTTTTTTTATGATTGATTAAGTGTTTAACCAATTATCTAAAAATCTTTATACCTTAAAGAATAAAAAGTCTTTTAATTTATACCAAACTTTATGGTTATCACACCACTTTTCATCAATTCTTTTTTGGCTAGACTAAAAAACTTTTTATACAACATAATTTTTATACTTTCATCCATCATGGATGTGTTTGGCCCATTGGGCTCTAAGCTTTAATTATCATTTCAAAATCTACATGACATGAAGGCCAATTTAAGGATATCTTTCTAACATTTTCTTATTTCATTAATATCACACCATCTTAAAAGTGACAATATCTTCATAGAATTTAAAATACATAGTAGGTGGAAATACTAACACTTAAATCAAGAATATAACATATGAATCATAACAATCATATTTTATAATCAAGTATTTCCTTTCATGTGTTACAATATATTGCATACATAAAATAAAAACTTAATGAGCAAATAAACTTTATGAAAGAACTTCAATAAATGATGTAAAACCATCAAACCTATTACAATTATCCATATTACATAACTTTTTGAGTGAATCTCGATACATTTATAAATGATCATCTATTAAATATTTATATTAAACCTATATAGAATATTGATGACAACATGTATTAATTAATTATGTAAACTAAATATATTAGATAACATTGGTTTAACTTAAACTTATTCAATTTAATTTAATAGTACTCTTAAATCATTATTAATTATTGATATAAATTCACATTCCTATACATTTACCAAAATTTTCAACTCAAAAATAAAATTTATAAAATATAAAACATACCTATTAAATAAATAATTATTTATTTGATTATAGAACACTTAAGTTACAAATTCAAAATCAATTTCATCAAATTATAAATAAATAAAAAATTTTAAAATCTCAAAAAAACCCTATCATGTACTAATTGCATATTCATATAATAAATTTCTATGATAAAATGAAATAAAACAAGTAAACACATAAACAAACTACATATACTACAAAAATATATAATAAAAATTAATATTTTAAAATTGAGTTTAAACAAAAAATGAATAGTTTTACTTACTTGATGTGGAGAATCTTAAAAAAATATTAAATCGAAATAAAGATACTGACAGATTAAGTGTTGGGGTGGCTAGATTTGTAATAGAAGGTTAATTTATGAAATAAGAGGGAATTATGCTGTTTTTTTTTTAGAAAGCTAATGGAGGAAGATAAAGAAATGAGAGAGGGGAAGAAAGGGGTCGCTCACTAGCTCATAACTTAATTATTGCCATTGAAATATTTATAGATCAATTTTATTAATAAATTTATATTATTAATAATTTCATCTGTGTAAATGAAACGGTATTATAACTTTTGATTTTTTTTATTTACTTCGCTTAATATATATCAATAAAATATTTTTGTCTGTATTTACTAAAAAATAAAGGGATAAAATGTTCCGTTGGCAAAGTTCACCGTAATTAATTACCAACTGAAATTTATAGTTAATATTTATATTGTATTTGTCAATTTTAAGTGTCTGTGTGAATAAGAATTACATTTCTCATTAATAGAGGCTGGTTGAGGTATAATTAAAGGATGAATTAATATGATTTGATAAATTATTGATGCCCGAGATCCATGAGAAGTGGAAAAATTCACGTGATTATAGTTGTGCAGTCGACATGCACGGGGTCTATCGCATTATGAGAAATTTATCAAGCTTGACATCTTTGATTACAAATAATTAGTGACGTTATATAATTATTTTCCAGAATTGATTAAGTCAGCACATGAGATGCGTTTCCTTGGAGATTTTGATCGATTACGAATATATTTAGTGAGGCAAAGTCATCAATTGTTGATTAAACAGCCACATCCCCCCTTCAAATTAACCTTCCCCAGAGAAAAAGAAAGGAGCTTCGATGTAAGAACACATAAACACTTGACATTAACACATTGATTATATGTCCTTAATTATTTTTTCAATGCACTGAATGCATGGAGAATAAATAAACCTACGAAACTTTTGACGGTTTTAAAGGATCGATGTTTAATTAAGTTGGATAATGATTATGCTAATTAAATTTCGAAATCCAAGTAATTCAATACAGCATGGTCATCTTCCGCCACTGGGGCAAATCACCATCGTAGGGTCGCCGCACATGTAACACGTGCAAGGAACCACATGATTTGGGCACTCTATGTGTAAGGCATGGGGGGTTGATCACCGTATGCACATGGTGCCACATGCTTATGTTCTGTTGTTTTGCCATCCAATATTAACGATCTTGATCAATTATTGTTAAGAAAGAACGAAGAATTAATGGGAAAAAAATCAAAAAAAAAAATCGGTGGTGTTTGTATACATATTCTCTTTAATTAGCATGTTGATGTTTCAAATGACTACCCGGATAACCAAAGTTTTAATAATTTAATTCTTGGTCAATGGAAAAGGGGGAAAAGAGTTTGTTTATTTCTTCCAATGGAGTATTTTATCACAAACGAAGACTTGAAAGGTAAGATTAGGTTAATCTAAATTAGGGTAATTAATCAGCAAGCGTGGAATTTGGGATACGAATCTTGAAATATATTCTTTTAAACTCCTTTTCTCACTTGCGTTTGTATTGTTTGAACAGGATCTTTGACGGTGAATAATTCATTTGAAACGGTCTCTATTCATCTTCCATCATGTTCCCACGAGAAACAAATCTTACAATGCATGAGACCCAAGAACATAGACTCTAATATATATATATATATATATGTCGCCGCCAAAATCTTAAAAAGAGACATGGATTTCAAATTATATATATATATATATCGTAGATAGATAGCATATAAGGTTAGTGTCTCTGGTGGTTATGGACAAGTTACCCAAAAAAAAATTGGAGCTAGCATTTTGTTGACGTTGTTGGACCAACCGACTTTACCTGAAAAAACTGACTAACTGCCAGGACCAACGAACCTGGCAGGACCTCGTTTTTGTACATCATTAGGACTAATCTATCAACTAATCATGCCGTTCCTTCAGACCACATGGAACGTTAATCTATAAATTAATTTCCGTTTCTTTTGCCTGAATGGAAGGCTACACGTAAGGTTCAAGAAAACCATGGGTACCTGCTCTGTCTTGGGACTCCTTCACTGAATATGTACATTGCATCATTCTGGTACCGGGCATATATATATATAGAGAGAGAGAGAGAGAGATCAGGTGTCAAGAAATGGTCTCTCGCCATGGCCCATTTGAAAGGATTGTTATGGAGATCAGGCACATGGAGGGACAACAAAAGGAAAGGAAATGTGAGGCGGTTGGATATCTGGAAAACAAGAGTGGGGGTCTCTTTCTCTGTACAAAAAAGATTATTATTTTTTGACACTTGAAAATGAGAGCACAGATGAAGGAAGAACTCACTTATTAGGTTTGACGCAAAATTCATACAAGCATGTGTACCCAGTTTCAGTCAGTAGCAGATTAAAATACAAAAAACTGTGTGCCAATCATCCTATAAACACATATAAGATTAATTATTTTTAATTAATTAATTAATATAGTTTCAGTCGAATTAATTTATAGATATTTTAGTTAATTTCATAGACTAAACAGTCATCTAACCCTTCATGGCTACGAGGGGGTAATTTCCTCTTTAGCTTCGTGTGACGCTGCAATCCGGCCCTTTGCTTGATTTTTATGGAAGGAAGAATTAAGAGAGTCACTTGATTACGTTGATGAAGTTAACTTCCATGGATTGCAACTGAGTGGTCTACGTGCCATCTACAGCCAATACGCGATTGCCACATGTATGCATAATTCTGAAAAAAGAAAAAACAACGATCATAACACAACATTACAAAACATATGACGCCAAGGTGTTTACGAACACTGGTGGTCAGTCCTTCCAAGTGTCGAAGAAATTGCCTCATGCCTACGTGGAAATTCACTTAGGTGGCAAGCTGTCGTCATGACCAATAGACACGTGGACGTCCCACCTTGCATAGCTTTAGCTAGGTGATACCTAACTTTCAGTACTCCTCCGCTTACCTTTTTTTTTGTATGGGTTTGATATTTGGGTGACGTTTTTCACTGGTCTTCAGCAAGATGATATAATTGGGGGCAATGGCAGAGGGAGTGAGTGAGCATAAAGGCATCTGATAAAATTGGACCTATCCAAAGGGCCAAATTGGGCTTCCAGATGTGGGTCCTTTGATGTCGGATTTTTGTCTGGGACCCATCATCCTGTACGATGACACAATTATTTTTTTAAATGCTTTTTACTTACAAAAATACTAAATTTTTTATTTTTTAATATTAACAATTCAAAAACATTTAAAAAACATAATTTAACATTAAAAAAATCTCTATTTTTTTCTTTTTTAAAAAATAAAAGATAAAACTAACTTCCAAACATTCAAGTCCGTTCAGATGCAGGCAAGGGTCATTTTGTTAGCTTTCTGTGCAGCGGCTATCCCTTCCCTCTACTTTTCCAAACAGCTTCTGAAGTGGAGTTATTATTTTCAACCTTCTTTGGATCAAATCAAATCAAATTTGTTCTTTGGATCATGGATTATATAATAGGAATAATCTCCTCTGTTGTATAATAATCAAAGCATTCTAGTCACTTCATTGAAAAAAGCAATCATAAATTATATCTTTTAAAAAAAAATTCAAAAAAACTAGTTATTCCTTCAACTACAAGAGACTATATAAAAAATAATCTTATTATGACAAAATGAAACGTATTTTTAAATTAGATAATTGAAGTCTTAAAACTAGATTTTTTTTCTCATATTAGCTCAATAAACAAACTTATTTCTCAAACTACCATGATTAAAAATAATTTGTATTCTAGTATAAAAATAGTAATTATGCACATGTGCCACCACTTTAATTATTTTGAAGATAATTTTTCTTTTTTTTCTCACCTTGCTTCTTTCTTTCTTCCCCTTCTTATTTTTATTTTCAGCGCCGCTCTCAACTCAGACAAACTGATCTCTTTCTCCAAAGCATAAAATTATTTATCTCTGTTCCCTATAATAGACCTCACCTTTCTCTCTCTAGCCATCCACCAATAATAACCGCCAGTTTCTCTCCATTATTATTGCCACCGTCGCCGCCGCCACCCATAAGCGCCTCATTGTACCATTCTTGACTTGATGAGATTGGGGAAGTTTAATATTTGGACACCACAATAGAGAAGGATGATTATATGTGTCATGCATGATGATAATATATATGTGATTCTGACAGTGCAGGTCTATTAAGAGGTTCATTTATTTAATGTTTAACTATGTAATTGAATTGATATTGTTTATCATAATAAGATATTTTGATGTTGAGATTATTTTTTAATTTTTTTTAATAAATTTACGTGCTTAAATTATAGGTGTTTGTTTGTGCGATTATGCAAAACTACGTTTTTACTAAATAGAATACAGTGGGGTGGAATTTTAATAAATCATGCATGTACTTTGTGTACGAATTAATTAAAGGTGCGCAATTGTTACATGTATGACCACTGTTTCTATGCTAGAATAAAAATTATTCTTTTATACATGCTAGTTTAAGAAATAAATTTGCATACTGTAATTTGATTATCTATGAAAATGAACCCAGCACCAAATAATTTAAACTTTCATTCATAAATGTAAAACTCTCAAGTATCCTCAAGTGGGTTTCAAAATAACTCTTGATTTACTTAAATATATTATTTAAATGATATATATTAAGAATCATCCACTGTACGTGGACCAGTAAATAATAAATAGCGAAAGGAGAAATAAGCCTCGTTGACAAGTAGTCCCATCTCCATCTCCATCTCCATCTGGTGTTGAACTTATCCTGAATGTCCTTTTTGCTTCTGTCCGAAAATGTTGTACGCTTTGATTCCATTGCTAGTGCAGCCAAGCTTGCGATAAGAAAGCACGGAAATTTGTCTGCTCCGATTTTCTTATTTTCTGGAGTGGGTAACTACACAACATCGAGCACTAGAGAGGGAGGTCGAAGTGTACAATAATGGAAGCACGGTAATTTGTCTGGTGTAATAATGGATGTGTCTGAAGCAGAAGTTGGCAGAGGCCCTCGTTGTTTCACGATTAGAATGGAATCAATAGCAGGATATTCCAAGGAGCATTTCGAGTCTGGCACTCTCTCCATGACCCTATACACTTGAAGATATGCAAAAATGAACACTAAATTATTGGATGATCAGTTCATCGATCTCCCTTCTTTATTTTTATTTTTTTTCTTTGAGGAATTATACGTAATCCAACATTGATTTTCTACGGAATATATCATTAATATATTAACATATACTATAAACGCTTGGTTTTCATTGTAGAAAAGTCAAGTCATTTTATATTTTAGTTTTTAAAATTTATAATATATTTTTTAAAATTTTATCTTTTAATTTTAAGTTTACTAATTCTATACTCTGCAATGTTTTATATATATATATATATATAAAGTTTTATACTAAATAATTGAATATTAAAAAATAACATTAAATAAAAATTTAGTTAAAAAAATCTCAAAAATTTTAAAGACTCAAATAGAGAAAGAGCCATTGTTTATTGTTGCAATGAAAAATCAAGCACTTAATAGTATATTGAAGAGTCAAGTCTTTTTATATATATGTTAATAATTTATTTTAATTTATTTTTATAGAGTTATTCTAATTTTATGGTGCGAGATGCAAATTTTGTAGGTAAACCATGTTGATTCGGGTTATTTTTTTAATTGATTTTGTTTTATGGCGTGAGATGCAAGCTTTGTAGGTAAATCATATTGATTCGGGTTATTTTTTTAATTGATTTTTTTTTATTTTCATCTTTTAATTAGATTAATTGAGAATTAGGTTTTATATTTTTATTTAACTTGTTTTTTATGGATTTATCTCAATTTCTTAACTCATGTTTGGCAAGTTAATCTAAGTTGATTCAAGATTTTTTTTATTTTTTATTTAATTTAATATTTTTAATATTAATTTCTTAACTCATGTTTGGCAAGTTAACCTAAGTTGACTCAAGATTTTTTTTATTTAATTTAATATTTTTAATATTGGGTTGATTGAAAATTATAATTTATTTTTTATATTTTTTTATAAGATTTCAAAGTTTCATGATCCATGTCATGAGTTGATCTGAGTTTATAAAATTATTAAAGTCTCATGGCCTGAGTAGTAGATTTAAGAGGTTAACCCGGTTAAAGTCTCATGACCTGAGTACCTGAGTAGTAGATTTAAGAGGTTAACCCGAATTGATCCAAATAAATCTAACATGTTGTTTTAATATTTAAAAGATATATCTTTTTTATTTTTTAAAATCAAACTATATTTGTATTAATTTATCTAAGTTATATATAAATTTATCAAGTAAATCAAGTTATATAAAATTAATCATTATATCTATCTATCTATCTATCTATCTATATAATCTTTTATATTAAAAATGAAAATTGATTCCACACCTTTAACGCGGGAAATGCTTTATTACCACAAACTAATTTGTTGCCACTTTTTATGCCTTTTGAAGACATGATGTAGATTAATTGAACTCGTGCATTTTTCGAATCAATATTGGAAACTCGATTCAGTCCGAAAGATTTCAGAAAATCCCATCTATTCCCATGCAAACATTTACTTTATTTCAGTGTTTAATCTGCATCACACTTCGCATATAGTAAACATTAAAATAAAATTTGAAGTTAAAAACTAGAATGCTGACTCTTTTAAAATGACCATATTGGTACATGAGCTTATGTGTATACCTGTAACTCTAGAAGGTTGCAATATAAGATTGCATTCTAAATCATAATTCTGAGATTTGAGATCTTACTAGATGAAGGTCTCGTGTACCTATAAAACTATATTATTTTAATAAATTTTATTTTTATTTTTTATAAAATTTTATAATTTTATAATTAGGTTACGAGTTGATCTCAGTTTTTAAAGTCAGTATAATTTTATAATGTAAATAATTAATTTAATAACATATTGTTATTTGAATATTTAAAAAATATATCGTTTTAATTTTTTAAAGTTAAATTATATTTTAATTTGACTAAATTGTCTTTAAACCTACTTCAGGGACTAAATTATATGACATTAATTCATATATTAATCATTCGTGCCAAACTTAACATATTGTCAAATCAATGCTAAGCTAGACAGAGTTCAACAACTATATATTACCAAACTATGTGACCAACTAGATTGTTGTAAGGGAAGAAGAAGAGGATAGTGGCAAAGGCTTACTGTATTGGACAATGAACATGTGTTACCTACCATTCATTTGAAAAGTTTCTATTAGGAAATGAAGGCAGTCGTTGTCGGATTGAGCCCGTGCAATGAGTTTACATTCACACATTCATTGTCGTTGAATATCAATTGAAGACCACTAATTACTATATATCTCGCCTAACATCTTTATGAACTCCATGGTCATAAACTCGTGTTACTGCGATTTAGGAATTTATATTATTCCATTTAATAATTCCTCTTTTATATGATGACTCGAAGTTAGAAGCTAACGATGATGATACCCTACTCGATCTTGATTCGTTTAATTTTGTGTCTTTCAGACAACAATTTCAAGATTGAAGAAAAGAGAGTAATATGAAGAAGACGAGATGAAACAAGAGATGAAAACGAAGTTGTATTTGATAATGATATTTAAAATAGAGTGAGAGTTTTTATATCATATTTGATATATAAAACAATATAAAATATAAAAAGTGTTTTTTATCCCTTCATTATTTTCTCTTTTTATAACATATATATCTGAAACACTAGACAAAATATTCATTTCATTATTATGTGCGCTTTACTTCATTTTTCTAATAGCGACATGTTTTTTCATTTCACTTGCTAAAAATAAACTATATATTTTATAATTATTTTAGTTTTTTATTTAAATTTCAAAAACTTATTCATTTTTAATTATTTTATTTTTAATGTAATCTTATAAACATTTTATTTATCCAATAAATGTATTGTAAGTTGTAATTTACGTTGTTTATCTTTTTTAATTGATCTAAATAAGAAAAAATTATAATTCCCTTTAATGTGTATGTGTAAATTTAAAATAGGTAAATATGAAAGAGAGAGAAAGAGAGTTTTGCTCAAGATCTGTTTAAGTTAAAATACAAAAAAAAGAAGATATAATATAGCAATTTATTTTTATTTTTTATCTTGTGAGTTTTGTCGGTTTCAAAAGAGATTCATTAGAATCTGGCAAGTGTGATAGGAATGATGAAAATTTAATTTTTTATTATTAATTTTTAAAAAAGAAACCATGAAGATATCTCAATTCTAACCAAAAACAAGACGTACAAAAAAAAAGTTATAATTATTTTTTAAAGTATTTTTTATTTAAAAAATATATTAATAATATTTTTTATTTTAAAAAAATATTTTTAAGATTTATATATTAAAATAATTTAAAAATATTAAAAATATATTAATTTAATAAAAAAAATAAATTTTTAAAAAACTAAACCAAATCTTAAGGATATTCATTATGTGGGAGAAAGCGACGAGGAAACATAATTATAACTCTGAACTCCTTTTCATCCTCTCCTCCCCCACAATCGAGAAGAGAAGCCGAAAGTTCTTGAAAACAATTTGCTTCTCTCGCCCAATAATGCTAGGCATGTCCTTTGCTTTCCCCTAAGTGTTAAAGGACATTAATTCCTTATAAAGTCTCGTAAAATCCCTTCAAGATTGAAGAAAATAAAGGACCAATCAGATAGTTTTCTCAAATCAATTTCTTGAGACAAACCATCCACGCTCTTCCAATCAAGATCGTTAATCTCCAGATATTTCCACCAAATCAATCCATTCCGAAGTCCAATCAAAACATTCCAAGAGATACTCTCTCTACAGTCTCCATTCTCGTGGCCAAGCAAGAGCATCATGGCTGTCCATGTCTTTGACCACCTTCCTTTCCTGGAGGACCAATAATTACGCCCTTCTAGCAAACGCTAGCACTTCACCGCTTCAGAGTCAGAACTGCCGCCAGGGATCATAGTCGTTAAATCCCGCCACGTCAATCTTAGATTTTCCGACAATAATTCGACACATGGAAAAACGTGTCCGAAACTTTCAATAATCATACGCTTCATGACGCGTGTCCATCGCCGTGTTGTTGACTCAAACTGATAAGCATGGGAACACTGAATCTCTGCGTGTTGCGGTTATTTTGAAAAATATTTTTTAGTTTTAAATTATTTTTTATTTATTTTTTATTTAAGTGTTTTTTATATGTTGATATTGAAAGTAAATTTTTTAAAATAAAAATATTATTTTAATATATTTTTAAATTAAAAACCATTTTGAAAACAACTTTTCTCGCACTAGAAAAAAAAAAAAGCACTAAACCAACTTTCTGTAATGATTACTGTTGAAGATAAAAAAAAGTATCTACTGCTGTTGCCTTTATATACCGACCACACTGAGATTTGCTCCTCCTGCTAACGTTTGAGATCATGCCAAGACACCCATTTGCACAGTGGAGGATGTTGATTGTCCCCCCCCCTCCTCTTTCTTTTATGGCCTTTACCTACCTTGATGTGGTCAATTACGAGTCTTTATAATTATATTTACGATACGTTATTCTTTCGTGGCAGCAATTTTGGCGTCGGAAGTTTCCGAGAAATGCTCGTTGATCAAGGGAAAATAATTTGATAAGATCAATCAAATTCCTAACTTGCTGTATAATTTGGTATGCATTTTACTTTGTCTGTCTGAAAGCTACTCTTATCTCAAGATTCCTTAAATCCGTATTATAATAATCCATCTTGTAATAATAATAACAAATATAATTGTTATGGATCCAAATATAATTCGAGTTGCATGGTATTTGGACATATAATATCTATTACGTTACTTTTTCATAGCAGTACTAGGAATCCGAGTAGGAGCTATGAATCCGTTGAATTTTAATTTATCTTATCTAATATATTGGAAGACATTCATCAGTATCTCAGCACCAAGGACTAACCAAATGGATTTTTTCAACTTCTAATTTAGTACACGCAAGCTCTGTTTTGAATGTTTTTTGTGCGAGTTTTAGGTCATGAATTAGCATATCAACTTTCTATACTTTTGACTACATTTTTCATCGAATGAAAATCTTCCTTGGACGTCAAGAAGTAATTAAATGGATTTCTGCGAGGAGACTAGTGAATGAAACGTCAAATTAGAATCCTTCACACAAACTCCTAAATCTTTACGTTCTGGAATGTGAATTGGCATCCACTTAGGTTTCTCTTCTACCCGTTTGTCCAAGCTCTAACCTTTTTAATGGTTTTATTTCTTGAATGGGAAGCCTTCTTTCGAAAAGAAAGACGTACAAATTAAATGGATTTGTTTGGGGGACTAAGAGGATTTAACGTTCACATGTATCTTAGCCTCCAAACCGTGTTAGGGGAAAAGCTCTAAAGCAAATGTGGTGGAGTTCCACCATGCCGATCAATGGATCTTTAATTATTTTGCTTAAAGATGTCATGCTCTTGCTTGAGTTTCAACCAATGTATTGCTGCCAAATGTTTTCCAAGAAAGCACTGATCAGGAGAATATGGAATCAAATATGCTACGTTTCTGACATTTTTTGGGCTCTTTTATTTTTACTTTTCTTTCTGGAATTTGGTCTTCTCGGCTGGTTTTACCTTTTCTATATCTTCCTTCCATGCGAGTTGACTCTTCCCGTTAAAATAGTTGCTAAGGACTTCAAGATAGCCAAAAAAAATTTGGTTTTGAAGACAGAATTGACTGAGTACATATGTTACTATAGTAATTAAGACGCATTGGTCTTCTTATTAAAAAAATAAAAATAAAAAGTTTACCATATAATCCAGAATTACAAATAATCTTGGAATTTTCCACCCTTGGATCAAAAGAGATAGTTACTTTATTATTTGTTTCAGACCAGGTGACGGTTTTTCTTGGTGCACGGACGTCATGCATGATGTGATGCAGCATACTTTTGGTCGCTCCTAACTTATTTTAACTTCTAAGTCTTCCAATTTTGATTTATATATTTTCGTTGGCTAAGAACTTTTTAAATGGATGAAATTCATATTTCATTGGCTAAACAGCACGTCTTGTTTGTTCTTTGTTGGTTTTCCCTATTGTTTAGAATGCTGGCTCATGTTGCCTTGTGAGTTGAATTTTCTTATATAAAGAAAATCCAAGAATGGTAATGGATGTCTAGTTAAGAAAAAGAAAAGGTTGAAAAAAATTATTTATTCATATTAATCCACTAAACTTTTACTAAATTTATATAAAATAAATAAATATAAAATTTTATTTTTAATTAATTTAATGTTGAAAACTGAAATTAAAAAAAATAAATAAATTTACGAGATTCGTATATAATCATTACGAAGTAAATAAAAAAATTATAAAGTTAAATTAAAAAATAAAATTTGGGAGTATAAAAATATAGTGTGTATTGTTGGCAACATAGTGAAGATCTTTTAAAGAATTGCTAAAAAAAAAAAGGTGAAAACTTTGCGATTAACGGCTCGATGCCATGCGAGAGCTTTGCTTTTTCATGGGATGAAATCCTTACGTTAAATGAAATCGAAGCGGCAATTCAGGAACCAAAATTGGAAAAAGAAAATGAAGAAATATGTCCATCAGGCCCACATGGAGATATTTTATGCTTGGCTTGGCATTGCTCCCTTTGCATCCTTTAGGTCTCTCTTTCACTGAGTGAGCAAATGATGAACTGACTTCGTTTTCAGCCATTTTCAACAGTCAAACTCCAGGCCTTGGGACAGCCCAAATTAATCGGTTTCTGGCCAGATGTGATCCAGCCCATCAACACTAGAATTTATTCAAACCTAAACCCGTCAGCCCCAAGATCATCTCCCTCTTCCTCCTCCTCCTCTTCCTGCACCTCTTGCATTCATAAATTCTCTCTTGACTGGATCTGGTCGCAAATACCTCGCAAGCTTCAAGTGTAATAAATTAGGAATGATGGTGCCTATTCTAATGTCATTTGATTTATGTTAAGTGTGTGTTTAGCATTAGCAAATAATCTTAGCCATCGAGTATATGACTAACATTGTAAAAAAGAGAACATTTACATCCAAGCAATGCGTTCCACATTTCTACTTCAAGCTTCCTTTGCTAATCTGTCAACATGTCCATTATATCATTCTAAAAATACTAATTAATAATTGACTGAAATTAAAGGAATATAATTAATACTCATCCTTTATCTTTATTTTTTAAAAAACAAATTCTCAAAAACAAAAAACATTTTCCATAAAATTTTCTAAATTTCTCAAAAAACTCAATTATTTCATAATATTGTTATCTTTTTAGCTCAATTTGACCAGACAAGTCTCTAGTGAAGTCGTCATCCTGTCGTGACATGTGTCATAACTCATTTTTGGATCCTGTATCAAAAAATAATAAAATATAAAAAATATAAATAGTGAAAGAAGGATGCCAAAGTACCTTAAAAATGGTTAAAAATTGGTTAAAGAGATTCCAAATTACAAAGATTAAAATTTGAAAATATTTTGTTGATTGAGGAGAGTCCTATTAAAAAAAAATCAATTTGAGTAAGAAAAGTCCAAAATCAGATGTTTATGGACTCAATTAAATTTTTTTGATGTTTTAATTGAATTTATGGAGAGTTTGATTGCAAGAAAAATTGATTTTGGCGTCAATTTGGGCTTTAGTTGGAAGAAATTAAAGTTTTTGGGTCAAATTATAATTTCTAAAAGTGAATTTGGTCAAATCAAGAGCTTAATTGCATAAATATTAAAATTTGATGGCCGATTAAGGACTTAATTGAAGAAATCTAAAACCAAAAACCAAACTGGAAAATGCGCGTAAATAGAGGGCCTGTAATTAAAACCGGATCAGGGGCTCAATTGAAGAAATTAAAAGTTTATTAATCAATTGAGGGTCAAATTACATACATTCAAAACCAAGAACCAAAGTGAAAAAGGCGGCCAACTTCAGGGCCGCTATTGGATTTTTGGCAGGGATGCAATTGAATTAATTTTTAAAATAAAAATTGAAATTGAGGAATTGATTGAACAAATTAAAAATTAAGAACCAATGTGAAATTTAACACATTTTACCGCCTTTTCTTTAAAATAGCGCCTTTTGACCAAAATGACGTCGTTTCATGCATTGTTCATAAAAAACCCCTAAATGGTGCTGTTTTGAATAGCACAATCATTTTCTTTCCCTGGACACGTAGAGAACAAGGGAAGAAGATTTTATTTTTCTCCTCTGTTTCTCACCAACTTCCCTTCCCCCGATGATTTTAAAAAGACGCCAACACAACCCGTTTTCTATGTGTTGAAGGGGCGGCAACACAATGGCCGCCCCAACCACGTCTCCCTTGCTTGTTTTTGTCTATAAAAATAAGGGATGAGGAAGAAAAAAAAGAGAAAAAAAAAAGAGAGAGAGAGACACAATAGAGGAGAGGGAAAAGAGAAGAGAAGAAGAAGCAGAAAAGAGCAAAAAAACAGAGGAGAGAGAGAGAGAAAAAAACGGACCACCACCGGCCACTACAGTCCTTCCACCGCGACAAAAGAGCCGTCGCAACCATCAGCACCGCCTCAACGCCACTGCAGGTCAGCCTTCTTCCCTCTTCTCTATCACCTTCGTCTTCTGCATCTGCTTTTTTCTCTCCACTATTCACGTTGCATGTGAATAGTGGAGAGGCCCACTGTTTACACGAGCTGGGCTGAACCCAGCCCATGCAGTTGGGTCAGGTTAGGCCCAACCCATGTATTTGGGCTTGACCCGGCCTATTTCAAGATAAAAAAATCAAAAATATTTGTTTCAGCATTTTATAATTTTCTATGTAGTTTTTATATCATTTTGATTAATATCAGGCAATATTTTACATTCTAAAAATATAAATCTAGTATTAAAATACCTAATTTTCATCAAAACTCCTAAAAATACAAAAGAATTTGAACAAAAAAGACAAAAATATTTTTGTGCATATAGTCAAGTGTTTCAAAGCTAAAAAATCATATTGTGTTTTTCATACACCAAAAAACAATGTTTTAGCATGCATTTAAAATTTCAAAAACAACAAAAATCTTATTTTATTTTATTTTAGTGTCAAAAATTATGAATTTATACGTAAAATATATTTTTGATATTAAAAAAATATTTTTTAATGGCATGGAACAGTAACTTTCTTATCCCATTAAGATAAAAACCTCCTTATTAAGAAGAGCTTGTCTTGAACCTTAGACAGCCTAACAATTAGGAACCACAACACGAGTTGAGATTTTATCAAACAAAACAATGTAGTCTACCTTAGGTAAGGCGTATTTGAGGTGCTAATACCTTTTATTTACGCAACCAGTCTCTGTACCTGATCTTTGAGATCAATTAAGGTTCCTAGTGACCAAAATACTAGGTGGCGACTTCCATTTTAATTTTTCACTGATAAGAGATAAGAATTCCTTATCTCCTCATATTCTGCCAGAAATACACCATTCTATTTTTCTTAGAGGGTGGACGATCATCATGATGCCGCACACATACGACAACATACATGGCGTCAAATAATGAATTTTCCTTAGATTAAAGGGAGTCACCATCTAGCATCATAGTTATTAGAAAACATATGGCCTGAGAGAGTTTGGGTAAGGAGACTAGTTATGCAACTGAAAAATATATCATCCCTAGTATATCTTAATTATGGTAAGTTGCATAGTTAATTGATTGTTACTCTAAGGCATATTTCTATCTGTTGGTCTCATTTAAGGTTTAAGGCAAATCTCATGCCATAAGAAAATCTCAACCTTATCAAGTTAAATCATAAAAGTACTAAGGCCTAAATTTTAGCGTTTATGTATATTCTATTTTTGTATCTTTAATATCTGATGACATATTTTATAGTGTGATTTTACACCAAAAATATTAAAGTCTATAGTTAAATCCTAACACTCCAAATATTAATTAAACAAATTAATTGTTATGGGATTTTTGACATTTTAGTTAAATCCTAATGGATAATCATAAACTGGTTATGATATCCATTATGTATGGTAAAATAAGATTTTTTTTTTATAAAAAACATGTATGAAAAACCTTTTAGAATTTGTCCGTATGCACAAAAATAAAATAAAATATACTTTTGTGTTTTTGAAATGACAATTTTTTTTAACTTTTTTAAAAATTTTAAAAATTTTAGAGATAACTAGTATTTTTAATATCAGGTCCACATCTTACAATGTAAGTCTACAACACAGTATTAAATGAAATTCTTGAAGAAAAACATGTTTTTGTATTTTTTGAAATAAGAAATTTTTTAATTTTTTTTTTGAAATTTTTTTGAGAAAAATTACATATTTTTAAAGTATAGTTGATATTTTACAGTGTAAGTTTATAGCCTGATATTAGATAAAAATATTGGTAAAATACACAAGGGACCTAAAAAAATTTCAAAATGATCCTTGAATTTTTTTAGATTTTTTTGAAAATATTAAAGGACTGTTTGGCTAAACACAAAAATATAAAAAAAATTAAAATTAAAGAAAAGAGTTTAAGGTGTGTTTTCCAAACACGTCTTAGCCTAAAATCAGAAGCATAAAAAATTCCTTAAAAACATGTTTTACAAATATGTCCTAAGGAGCCAAACACAACCTTATTTCTTAAGGGAAAATAAGGCGGGCCAAATATGCCCTCAAGTCCTAGCCTAGGCTTAGCCTAGTCACATGGGCTGGGGCTATTGAGCATGAGGCCCAAGCCTATTTTATATTGGTTAGGATAAGGCCCAACCCAACTCATTTTGTTGGGTTGGAAAATGAGATGACTAACCTTTTTTAAGAAATGAGATGGATCCAACCCAACCATAAGGATTGAGCTCAAGTCCTACTCATAAAACTTGGTCACCGATTTAACCTAGTGACCAAGTTCCTAGCTTTTGCATAACGTAAATTATTTCATGCTCTACATAAAGCAATAAGGAATTAAAATAAAGAAAGAAGGGAAGTTACCTAGCTTATAAGGAGGATGATGTTATGATGTTGTAGTGGTTAGGTGGAGGTGTAGTTAGTGTGTTGGTGGCAATGGAACAAAAAGAAGAAAAGGAAAACTCATGGGGTTGTAAGAAGAGAATAATGAAGAAGATGGTGGTGGTGTAAGGAGTTTTTTGGGTTCTTTTTTTATAGGGTGAAAAATGGGTTATTGCAGGGAATGATAAAGGTGGTTTGGTTTTAGTTTTTTAAAGGTTTGATATGAAAGAAAAGCTGCTGAAAAATGATGGCTTTTAGCTTTTTTTAGGCTGGTGTAAGGTCCCCTTTACCATTTTTCTCCCTCTCTCTTACATGAAACTACCTCTATTTATAAGAGGTGAGAGAATAGCATAAGGAGTTTTATAAGTGTGGTTTGTGGTCATTGATTCGTCTAAGAAGGATCCATTTTGTTGGCCACAAACCAACAACTTGGTCCTGCAAAACCATATTTATGGCTGACTAGATTAAGGGATTTGGGCCATTTGTTCATTGACTTTTTAGGTGATAAATTAATGATTTTCGAGCTGAATGTGTAGTACATTGTCAAGTCATAAAAGTGGCATGTTTTTTTCCTTGTATGGTAAAGGTATTATGAGAGAGAGAGAGAGAGAGAGAGAGAGAGAGAGAGGAGGAGGAGGAGGCTGAAATTTGGCATATAAGTTGTCATTTTTGGGTTCATTAGGGAAGATGATGAATAGCAGCCAAATAATGCGTTGTCTAACTTTTATTTTTTACTTGGCGTTGACCAAAATGACATTATTTTTAACTAAAATGTCGCCAAAACGCACCACTTCATTTAAATGAAACAACATTGTTTTGGTGTTTAGTATAGAATTAGGTTTTAAACTTTCTTTATTAATTTCAACCCTCAAACTTTCAATTATTTAAGGAAGTTAATTAAATTTTAATTCAAAGAATCAATTTAATTTCACTCTTGTCAAGTTTCAAAAGCACCAATTGATTCCAATGTTTTCATCTTAGTCTTTAGTCTTGGATATTTTTAATTTTATCCTCAATTGACTTTCAGACTTTTAATGTTTTCAATTTCACCCATATTTTCAATTGAATTTAGCCATTAAATTTATGCGCCTTTTCAAAATGGTCATTGGTCTTAAATTTCTTCAATTTGGCCCTTAATTGATCTCTAAACTTTGATTTTCTTATAATTTTATCTCTGGTTTTACCCAATTGCGCTTAAAAAAATTAAACATTGTCCTCTAAAATTCCAACCTTCTCAATTAAGCCTAAATTAAGCTTCCAAACTTAATTTGCCATTACATTTATCTTTGAATGGCATATTTGGTTAAAATTCAGCAAAGCTCTCAAATAATCAATAAGCCTTTGAGCTTTATGACTTTCTAATATTGTTTTTTATTTTGTTTTGATACCATTCATGAGCAACTAATCATGAGGGGCCTGCTAAATTATTCTAGCACATTCATCTTCTTGTAATCTCCATCGCTTGTGAAAGAGAGGGGTGCCTTCGTGAACACGGACACAGGTGGTAGATGGATGTCGTCAGCTCATGCTGCAAGGTGTTGAGTTAAGTTCCGCAATGAGCGCAACCCTTGTATTTAGTTGCCACCATTGAGTTTGAAATCCTGAACAGACTATCTGTTATAAGCCGAAGAAAGGTGAGGATGACATCAAGTCATCATGCCCCTTATGCCCTAGGCGACACATGTGCTACAATGGCCGAAAGAAAGGGTCGCGATCCCACGAGGACGAGCTAACTCTAAAATCTTAGTTTGGATTGAAGGCTGTAACTCGCTTGCATGAAGCCAGAATTGCTAGTAATCATCAGTCAACCATACGACGGTGAATTCTTTCTTGGGCCTTGTACACACCGCCCGTCACACTATGAGAGCTGGCCATGCCCGAAGTCGTTACCTTAACCGCAAGTGAGGGATGCTAAAGGTAGGGCTAGTGACTGGAGTGAAGTCGTAACAAGGTAGCGGTACTGGAAGGTGCAGTTAGATTATCTCCTTTTTAGGGAGAGGTAATGCTTGTTAGGTATTTTGGTTTGACACTGCTTCACACCAAAAGGAAATGAGTTGCATATGAGCTAAACTTGTTGGTGAAAGTCATTTTTCATTTCGCGAAGGTAAAGTAAGACCAAGCTCATGAGCTTATTATCCTTGGTCGGAACAAGTTGAATTAAGTTTAACTTATTTTATAATTGTCTTGACAAGCAGAAGCACCCTTTATTTCAAAGAGAAGAGGATGGGTTATTCAAATTTCATTTGATGGTTAGAGGCTAATCGAAAGCTAAGCAGTAGCATACTCGATTAAACGAGTAATTTTCTCGCCTACTACCGATCCCATACTACCCCTCATAAACTGAAAATCCATAACCCCAATTGCTACGGGAATGCTGAAGCCATGGTGGTCCCTCCCAGACCGCTTGGATCCCACGAGTGAATAAAAAGTTAGATCTATATTGGATCTCACCTGAATCGCCCCATCTATCCTCCTGAGGAGAAGTTTGGTTTCAAAACCCGATTCGAACAAAAGAAGTATGCCATGCTAATGTGTCTTGGATGATCCACATCTCAAGGTCAGGTGCTAATGAGCATATTGAACTATCCATATGGCTGAGAGCTCTCATAGCCCTGGCACAACAACGCAATTATCAGGGGCACACTCTACCACTAAGGTAATAGCCCATTATGCGGGCCCCTGGCGGATGGGTAATACCCAGAATAACTATTTATGATACTATGCAATTTGTGCGACCAGATGTACAAACAATATATATGGGATTAGCCGCTTCAATGAGATCTTTTATCTTAGTTAGGGGGGAATTACCAAACGTCTAACATTCCCTCACGTTTGGCGCCAATGAGTTTTTATTTTATTTGAAAAAAAAAAGAAGAAAACACCATATAAAATATGAATATTAAGTAATAATAGCATGGCATTTCGAATTCAATATGATAATTTTTTTTTGTTTTAACATTAGATTATGTATTGAAAGAGTAGTATGAGATATTAGGGATGCCCCTTTCTCAATATATCATGATGGTTACTTGATCAAAATGAATTGATGAACTCGATCCTTGCAAAATAAAAACTTGTTTTAGGTTGATTGTTGTATCTAATAGTTGTTAATCAATCCATATTTATATTTATGATGCCCTTTGACTATATGTTAGTAAAAAATGGTAGTTTGACGGATCAATTTTCTACTTTTTTCAGCTTATCTAATGATAAAAAAGCAAATCTCGACAATATGGGAGTGTATGATGGATATGAATGGTTTTGGTACTTCTCTTGGTCTAGAACTTTATGAGGAAGAATTATTGTTTTGTTAGACTAATTGTAAGCTATTTTATCCAAGGTGAATTTAGATAAAGATTAAGAGGATAGACTAGTAAAGAAAGACAATTCTACAGGCAAAGTCATTGTTAAATTCCTTTGCGATTTATTAAGCTCTTATCCTTCCATGGACAATATCTTATCCTTTGTTAGGATTTAGGAAAGGGATCGTCCCTCCTAAAATAGAGGTCTTTAGTTGGATGGTCATCATTAACAAAATAAACATTAGTTGTATATTGGTCAGAAAAGGTATATTGGATGTATCAGCTGCTAATTGCCCTATATATTTAGTTAAGGAAGAATTAGTTAATCACATCCTTATATATTGCTATAATCATTACATCATTTGGTCCAAAGTCATTAATTGGTGGGGGTTAGCATGGTGTTACTTAAAAAGTTTGTCAACCCTTTTTTTCTTAGTAGGATTCTTTAGTCAATGGCAAGTTCCAAATAAAAAACTTAGTTGATGCTATTTTTTTTTTCTAGTTTCATGATCTATTTGGCTATTTCATAATGATGTGATCTTCAAGCAAAAGATCCTAAATTATGACACACTATTCATTCTTAATATTACTAGACTTTGTTTATGGCTAAAGGTTATAGATTCTGATTTCCTCTATACGGCTTCAGATCTATTGGGACTTTTTAGATGGACTAATATCCAAAAACCTAGGTTGGTTGTCATATGGTCTCCCCCTAAGGCCAATAGCTTTAAATGGAATATAGATGGATCTTCGTTGGGAAAGCCTGGACCCTCAAGTATATATGGTGAAGCTGCTACGGTCAATCGGAAAATCATAGTCAAGTTTTTTTTTTTGTCTTATTGAAAGCTCTCCCTTTGCATGTACTATCCTTTTATTTAGCTAGGAGTCTCAAGAGTATGATAATAATTGCAGTTTAAAATGTTTTTTTACTTAAAAATACATTAAAATTATTTTTTAATTTTTTAAAAATTATTTTTAACATCAATATATCAAAATAATCTGAAAATATAAAAAAATTAATTTTAAGCAAAACAAATTAATTTTTTTTAAAAACACGATTTTAATTGTGTTCCCAAACACTTTCCTATCGAGTTTTTGAATATTATATCTTGCAACTAGATACAAATAGATTTTAAAAATTAACAAAATAATTATAATATATCTTCATATACATTAAAGAATAAAAGCTAATCATTATTATACCATGTTTCATTCTCTCTTTCACCTGACCTTTTCTCATCCCTCACACATTTTCTATCAAAACTTGATATTTTTTTAATAAAAACTTTCATACACAGGTTTTATCAACATATTTTTATAGTTAAAATAAATTCTAAGTGAAAATAAAAAATATTATTCATGCATGTAGTCAAATAAATTAAAAACTACATGTGTTATTAGATGAAAAAAAAACACAAATGATAATTAAAAACAAAACTGGAAAAATCAAGAGACAGGTGTATATCAAAATATTTAATTTCATAAGATGAGATAATTACTCGGTTGTGTTTGCTACATTTATTTATCAAAATATTTTTTTATTCAATCAAAAAATAATAGAAATAGACACAGACATTAAATTGATTGAATAAAATAAAAAGAAAAAAAATATTATGCATGACTATATATATTAGAAATATTATATGAAAGCAATTTTTTTATTTTCAAACATAAAGTTCATAGATATAGAAGAAAAAAATTATAGACGAATCAAAAAAACCTCCTAAAAAATTAAATGCATAATAAAAAAATAATCATAATTGAAAACAGGCTCTCTTAAAAAATATAATAGAGAAGGAATATTAAACTAGATAAAAATAAATAAAAAATTAAAAAGAAAAACATAAAAATAAGCTTTAATTTTTCAAAAAAAAGGAAGAAAAGGTTAGCCCGTTTAGCCAAAATTGATTAGGGCCCGCATGACTAGGCATTTATTTTTTTTTGTTGCACCTGGGGTGGATGTCTTCCGCCCTAATTTTTTTTTTTATAAAAAATCAAACGATGCATCACCTATAATTATTGAGGTTTTAGCTACTGTGGTGGCTAGAAAATCAGGACTTGAGGTTTTTTTTTTTTTTAATTCAGACACTAGTTTTTTAACTTATTTTTTACCCAAAACAGCTAGAAAAAAACATTAGGAACTGTGATGAACCTATCCATGACCTCAAAAACACATTCTAAACACCAAAATCAACCCGAAACAAAAAGTAAAATCAAGATCAGATCTGTTTTTTCATAAACTTTAAAGATAAAAAATGCCTAATGTCCTCATCAATTGAAACCATTTGACATAAATATCGACCGTTTGGGTGATCTAAATCAATATCAACGATATTTTTTCTTTCTAACACCGTAATCCGGTGATCTCTGTCTCTTATCTCTCAACTAGAGACTAAAAAATAACAATAATGAACTGATGTACCAAGACTGAATTGGAAAAATATTGAGGTACAAAAATTGCATAATTTGTGTAATTATTAAAGTTTAAGATCAACGTGTATCTTTTCTAAAACTTCTAGCATGCCATCTATTTTATATGCTTTTTTTCTTTTTTTTCATTATGGTCCCTCTTCTTTCAATTTCACCCTTGACTAAGAAATCAACAACAGTTGATCTTTAACTAGGATGAAATCACACAAAATACAAGTTCAAGGACCAAAACAAATTCTCAAAAAAAAAAAACATAATGCCATTTATAGTAAACTATGAAAAGATACACTCTGCTCTCTTCACAGTGAAATATGAACATCCTTTAGATTATACTAGATGCCATGCCCGCCCGATGTTGCGGGCTTGTGGCATGCTTGTATGTTGTCATGGGTAAGTGAAAAAAATCATAAAAAAAATCATATGGAGAAAAATTATTACCATCCACGATATTTTCAAGGAAAAAACTACAAAACTAAATTTTCAACTAGTTTAATATTAAAAAAATAAAATCAACAAAGATGATTTTGGAAAAAATAAAAAAAAAATGAAAGAAAAAAAACCAAACAGGAAAATACTATAGCAATCTATAGTATTTAATGAGGAATTCTAAAGTTATTATTCTCAACTAGTTCAATATTAAAAATAACAAAATCAATAAAGATAATTTTGAAAAAAATCATAACAAAAAAAAAGCATGTGGGGAAACACTGTAGCAATCCATAGTGTTTTAAAGAAAAAAACTATGAAGCTAAATTCTCAACCAACTCAATATGAAAAAAATAAAATCAACAAAAAAAATTATAGAAAAAAATAATAAAAAAATAAAAAAAATCATGTGGAGAAACACTGTAGCAATTTACAATGTTTTAAAACAAAAGGCTACAAAGCTAAATTTTCAACTAGTTCAATATTAAAAAAATAAAATCAACAAAGTAGCAATTTACAATGTTTTAAAAGAAAAGGCTACAAAGCTAAATTTTCAACTAGTTCAATATTAAAAAAATAAAATCAACAAAAATAATTATGAAAAAAACAATGTAAAAAAAGTGAAAAGAAGAAGACAATTTTAGAAAAAAAAAAAGCAAAAAAAACACGTGAGGAAAATTAAAGTTAAATTCTCAACTAGCTCAATATTAAAATAATTTAGAAAAAAACTGTAAGGAAAAAAATCATAAAAGAAGGAAAAAATCATATGAAAAAATATTATAGTAATCAACGATGTTTTAAAAAAAAACCACAAAACTAACTTTTCAACCAACTTAGTATGAAAAAAAAATTCGATAAAGACAATTTTGAAAAAAAATAGATAAAAAAGACAAAGCTAAATTCTCAATCAGCTTAATATGATAAAAATAAAATTAATAAAGATAATTCTGAAAAATAATCATTAAAAAAACCATATGAAAAAACATTGTAGCAATCTATAGTGTTTTAAAAAGAAAAACTAAAAAGCTAAATTGTCAACTAGCTCAATAATAAAAAAATAAAGTCGACAAAAAAAATTCAAAAAAACAAAAAAAAAGAGGAAGAAGAAGAAAATAATTAAAAAAATATAATTTTGAAAAAAAAAGAAAAAAAATAAATAAATGGAAAAAAAAAACATGTAAGGAAAGCTAAAACTAAATTCTCAACCAGTTCAATATTGAAAAAATAAATTCAAAAGGGATAATTTAAAAAAAAAACATGTAGAGAAATTCTGCAGCAAAATAAAAATTATGTGGAGGAAACATTGTAACAATCCGAAAAAAACCAATTTAAAAGAAATAAATTATAAAAAAAAACTATGTAGAGAAATATTATAGCAATCCATGATTTTTTTTTCTAGAAGTTCTCTTGCTTTTCTGAGTATAAGTTAATATTGCAAAAAGTTTGGTTTGGAAATCAATGTTAGTATTGAATAAGAAATTGATAAAATTAACTTGTTCTCTAGTGCACTATAATAATAAAAATTTATTTCTTAAAAATTATATAAAGTGATAAAATCTATATGTATGTAGATGTGTTGTGCCTGATATGGAGGAGAAACACTTAGGATTTAACTTGTTATTTAAGGAAAAGAGATTTAGAGTTTTTTTTTTGGTTATTTTAAGGCTTCATAAACTTTTCAGTTATTATTTAAAATAGAATAATAGTCTTATAAATAAATAGATATTTTTATCTATTTTTTTCATCAATTCTCGAGGAGGATGTGAAGAGTTGCTTTAAATTTCAGGATATAAAGTTTAATTTTAAAAAAAAATCAATTTCAAAGTAACAAAATGATAAAACTACATGACAATTAGACTATTTTTTTTTAAATAAACATATGAATTTATAAATTGGATTAAAATTTTATTTTTCTCTTTAGATTGAATAGTTTAGATATAAGTAAAACAACATTGTCAAATTAGGTGTAACTTGAAAAAAATAACATTAAGGAACGCATCTATAATGATCTAGATGTTTCTGACCTTATTAAACCTCGTCCAAATCATATTTTTGATAAGGTTTAAATTGTAAGTTAGTTAGATTAACAATTAATATAAAACAATATTATTTTAAAATTTCTCAAATTAATATAAAATAATATTATTTTAAAATTTATTATTTTAAAAAAATTAAAATAATATTAGTTTTTAAAAAAAATCAAACCAAGTTTTACATAATTTTTGATATAATTAATTAGATTACAAGTTAGCTCACACGGATCAACCAGGTTAACTCCACCCAGCGCAACATAAGACCTGACCCAAGCCCGGTCTTAGATGGATAGATTATTGGGTAAACCTAATATGTCAAACTAGGTTTAAAAATATTGGTTTTAAATGAGCTTAGATTGACAACAAGAGGGTGCTGCGCGTTTCTTGTTTCTTTTTTAAAACCCTGGCGACATATCTCAATCTTTCTGGCTAGAGCAACCCACGACTGAAAAATTCTACAATCTTCTAAATTCAAAATAAAATAATAAAAATTTTAAAGATATGGTAAGCCGGGGGCGAAGGCCTGATACAGAAGCATAATAGTAAGTATTTGATGATCCAGACTTTGGTACCAAAACTTTTGTCAAGCCCATTGAAAAAGATATCCAATCCTCAAAATGTTTGGACATTAGCAGTTCCCTCTCCCTTTCCTTTGCTTCACTCTATGATCTCCACATTGCTTCTAAAATTAATAAATTTGTTTTTAAAGTTTCAGTTTTCCAGAAATGTTCTCTCAACTGGAACACTAACTCACTCTCTCACTACGTTTCTGGAGCAGAGACAATGCATTGAGAATGCCATTCTTTCATTTGTAAGTTTCTGTCTTGGTATGCTTGAAGACATGTTTCTGGAGATGGGTTTGCTGTAAATTCTGTTCTTGTTTCTAAGCGAAAAGAAATGATTAGAAACTTCAGTTCATTGAAATTACTTAATTGCTATTCTCAGGTCTTTGTGCTCTAAAAGGTTCCTTCTAGTTCCATCTTGAACATAAAGAAACGGCCTTTAAGTCCTCCTCCTTTTCTTTTAATCTTGTGGGTTTTGTCTATTCTTTGAAATGATGAATGGGCTTCTTCGTTTTTGTTACGATGTAACCACAAATGATATATGCTTTTGCTAGCATTGATAGCGTGATGCTTTGCTGTAACTAGAGGAACTTGACTCTCTTATTGTTTTTAGTGGCATTGTCTGTCATGTTTGATTTGTAGTTTGAGAATGAAGCTGTCAATTTCAGATATAACCATAGGTTTTGGTTTCATGAGGTTCCATTAGCACGAGTCAAGTTTTTTAACATGAAAGAAAGAAGAGAGTGTGCAATAAATGGACCGGAACTTGGAATTCCCTGTAAATTTTCCCCCATTAGTTGATCTTGATTAAATTTGGCGATTTTAGTTAATTACTCTGACTTCTGTGGCACTTGAGAAACAATTTAACTACCAAGGAAAAGTGTTTGTAGAGCTGATCATGACACATGGTCATCCATTGGAACGCTATTTAGCTGCGCTGCTATTGAAATTTATGTATCTGCGGAACTTAAAATGCCACCCATAATACATATAAAATTAGGTTCACGTTTTGTGATTTCAGAGGCAACGGGCGATTATTTGGTTGTATTTGTCTTTCAAATCTCCCATTAAGTTTTGTGTATATCATTCATCAAGTTCTCATATACAGGGAGATGTCATTTTATTGGTAACTGTTTGCATTTGAAGGATTCAATTGAATGATTTATCCAGTTTGTTGTTTTCTCTTGCAAAATTCTTTGAAGGGCTTCATCAGATTGACGTTATGGTAAGTTCTAGACTACTTGTCTGCGTCCCTTGCAGTCATAGTAATTAGGGATGTCTGCAACTTGTATATTTTGAATGGATGGTTCTAATTAGGATGTGACAATAGTATCTGGATATGTAGTTATATAAGATGTGTGACTCTGGTTTCTTTCAACCATCTGTCAGGAGCTTGTCTGTTCCACATCTACCATGCACCCGTGTCTCAAACAATCTTTTGTGGCCAACTCTGGGTTATGTGTTGGAACACACACATTTTCAACCAAATGTACAGCAGTCAAACCATCATAACTCTATTGTGATGAACACATGTCCCGCATATGCATCTATTAGTACCTTCCCAAGAGTTTATGATTCTGCAGCCTTGCAAATCAGTGTTAGTGTCAGGGAGACAACAGGTTCCAGCAAGCATTTCCATTCAAAAATTAGCTTAGATTCAGCTGAGAAGCAGACTCTCATCGAGGAGGTTCAACTGGATGGGTACTGTGATACTGCAGAAAGTTTCAATGAACTTCCCAAAAAGGGAAAAGGAAAGAAAAAACATGGGAACAAAGGGAGAATTCCCTGGAACAAAGGCAGAAAACATACTGCAGGTAACTCTCATTTCAATTTTACATTGAATTAGTCCCACTGAGGATTTAGTGAAGTTGATTAATTCTGTGGTTTTAATTTCATTTATTGTTTAGAGACCCGTGCACTCATCAAGCAAAGAACAATTGAAGCCTTGACAAACCCCCAGGTGAAGTCATGTAAGGATTAGTTAGTTTTCTCACAGTTTGTCTTCTGTACATGGGAATTCTTGGCACAGTATGGGTTCCTACTGCATGGTTTAGATATAATAGTACACAGTTGTTTTCTTAAATTTAGGATCTTCATTGATGAGTATGGACACTCAGATATGTTGCAGCTCGTAGAATAGTAATAAAACTTACTATGACTACTTAAAACTCTTCTTCTTTTTTTTCTCTTGACAAAAGCTTTGAATTTGTTTTCTGCTTGATTTATTCTTTATTTCTAAGAGTCAGAGACAGTAACGAATAATCCTCCCTCTCTCTTCTCTTAGATAATTAATTATCTTACTTTGTATATTACTCGTCTTTTTCATCTAAAACTTCATCTCCTTCCATCACAACTTCCAGGTTAGGAAGAAAATGTCAGGACATCCTCGTGCTCATAGGTACAGTTGATGCCATCTGGTCACAATCTTTATAAATATGCTAAGCATTGTTGTGAAAGTTGTATGTGGAAAAAGGGAACTGCCAAATAGATGATGCTCTACATAACCAGATTTCTGTTGACATGCACCTGCAAACTTACATGGATAATGACTGCAAATTGAAGCTTATAATAACTTTGGATTTGGTCTATGCTAAATTAACTCAGTAGATGATTTTGTGAAAACTTGACTGTTTAAATGAAACTTCAAGGATTACTGGCTTTAATATTTGCTGGGAGTATTCTATAACCTCTGTAGGCTCTGCAACCACATAAGTTTTTCACACTGAAAATCACAATTCAAACCAATTCCTTGCAGCGAAGTGATCCGGACAAAGATAAGCTCTTCACTCAGACAAATTTGGGGTAAACGTTTGAAATGGAAAAGGATGAGAGAGAAATTCTTTCTTTCATGGTCTAAAAGCATAGCAAGAGCAGCTAAGGAAGGAGGCATTGACCAGCAAGAGCTAGACTGGGATGGCTATGATAAAATAAAAGAAGAAATAACTCTCAAGCAGCTTCAAGTTGCCATTGAAAAGGAAGAGGCAGAGGAGAGAGCAAAGAGAACAGTTGAGAGAGAAGCAAAGGAAAGGGAAGAAATGGTGAGGGTTGCTCAAAAAAGAGAGAAGCGGGAAGAGAAAGTGAAGGCAAGAGAAGAAGCAAAGAGAAAGGCACACAGAGAATCAAAGAAAAAAACAGAAGAGTCATCTGTTGCCCAAAAGCTGACACTTAAGCGGAGATTAACAAAGGTAACATACAGGCTACAGTGCAACTTGAAAAACCACACTACCAATTTGAGGATTAGTGTATGACATTTATATTTTGGGATGCACATTGATGCAAAGAATTGTATTAGGAATAATTGATCCTGATTGACTCAGTAGATTTGGAATCTTGTAGATTGACTTGGTAGATTAGAAATCATATGTTTAGAATTTAACTTGGAATTAATTCTTGGAATGGTGCAAAGTTAATTGGTAATTCCATAACTGTTAGAAAATTGATGCAAAACAGTATTAACTAGTAGAAGATACAAAAAAGATAAATACAAGGAGGGGAATCTTATGAAATGGTTTTTATGTTGGAGTCACACCATGGAAGACGTTTACACTGCAGACTATCTTGTACACTGTTTAGCTATTCATATACTTCAACCCTTTCTGTTAAAACCTAATATATAGAGGCTGGACATGCTCTCACGATCCAATTGCTATCTTTGCTCTTGGTATCTTTCGCATGAAACAAGCAATTCCATGATGAGACCATGCTTTGTGGGGTTCCTATACATCAAAATGTTGTTCACATTAATGTTTACTGTTTAAAATTCTTTTTTTCCTCTCTCGTTTTGTTTTATATGTTTGTCTTAACAAGGCTATATGTTTTCTCTATAGATTCGAAAAAGAAAATCCATTAATGATCAGATGATTCGCCAAGGGGCATCATTGACTTCCCATAGCTGAGCTTGGGAGAAAATCGATGTAGAGATTAAAAAGAGGGAAAAAATTCAAAGAGAAGCTTCACTTGCTGAACAGATCCGAGATGCCAAAAACAAAAGAACTGAATCCATTACTAGGGAAGCTTTGGCAGCACCATCTACGCAGCATTTATTTGCTGGGAGATGAATGCAGTAAGAGTTGCATTATGTGCAGTAACAGAGAAACTCAACTCGCGCTTCTCTAATTATGACTTCCATCTACTTGCTGTTTTTGCTTATGCTTGAGCAATTGTCAGCTGCGCAGCAGCTCTCTGTGAAGGGGTGAAATCTGGGCCTTTATAGTAAAGGATATGCACTAGAGTTGACTCTAGATCTCAGATTTCTAGCACTAATAGTTGTTTCTCGTCCATGTCCCTTGGCAAAAATTTGAGCTATATTTATCGTTTTTTTTTCCCCGTCACCTTTTCACAGAAATAGGAAGTTAGCAACCCCAATTTTTTATTCTGAATCTATGTTTTTGCTAATTTTGGCATTAAGTGGATTCCAAATCATCCTTTTACACAGCAACTCAGTTGAGAAACTTACGCTGTTGTGTTCACATTTCTGTCGGGAACAAAATTCAAACTATGTATGAAAATATTTAAAGATGCGATTTTGGCAGCACAGCAGGAGAATGTAGCCCCAGGCAGAACATGGGGAGAGGCAGGATCCCCGGATTGTAATTTTGATGAGTATGCTACTGTTTCAGCTAATTTTTGAGAATATTCTTGCTGTTTTCTCATAGAAATCTGAAATTGATTTTTAAGAATAAAAAATACATTAAAATAATATTTTTTTTATTTTTAAAAATTGTTTTTAATATCAAAATAAAAATAAATAAATTTTATTGAAACTCCAATACAAATAATCAAATTTTATTGAAATACTGGTACAAATACAGCCCCAACAGGGTCATATCGTTCAAATTAATAGTATAGCTTGCATAGCATGCACTTTATGAATCACAAATGATAATAATGCATGAGAAGAAATCAGGAGACATAACACAGCAGTACTGCACTACTCTTGGGCTCGCAAAACCACAATCTAATATCCCGAAAGCAATTTCTTGCACTTTCAAAAGCGTCCATCATCTGTTCCTCACACGTTCAAGGAGAAAGAAGATACGCTCAAGAGCAATCTGAAAGAGATTTGACTGCAGCAAACAAGGGAGCTATGAGTTCTACCGCTTCAGGACTGCCTTGTACTGTGAGGGGAGGCTTCCATTTTTTCACTGATGATATTGGAGCCTTTCCTTAAACTTGTAAGCTACCAATCCAGACGCTAAACCAGGTCTTAAACAGCATCATGACAGGCAAATATGGAACAAACTAAAGGCAGCAAAACACGGGGTCGACAACAATAATTCTATCCTTTTTAAATGCTATACCTCGTACCTGCTGACAGCTTTCAATATCCAAAAGACAGACTAGGCACTGAATCCTACCATTAAAATCGCAAGATAGAACATCAGATATTAAAGCATGCCTTAAACAGCATCGTGCCAGGTAAAGCGAAAAGTACCATCAACACCACAAGTCCTAGAAAATTGAAATATCTTGCATATCTACACAGCATCAAGAATATGGTCTATTCAGGGGATTATATAAGCTGCAGAAGTGTTTCAACCATGCATGCTTCAATCTCTGCTTGGAGGGTAGCTGTTCTGGTAGTTTGGTGGCCCACCTTGATAGCCTCCATCATTAGGTCCACTCTGGAAGTTGTGCTGCATGTTCCCAGGCATGTCACTGGACCATCCTCCCATGTTGTTCTGTGGAGGCATGTTGTTCTGTGGGGGAATGTAGTTGTTTTGAGGGGGAACATAGTTTTGCGGTGGCATGTTGTTCTGCGGTGGCATGTAGTTTTGTGGGGGCATGTTATGTGGCCCTCTATTCATATTGTTCTGTTGCCCACCTGCATAGTTATTAGGCCGTGGTCCGCCTGGTCCACCAATGTTCGGGGGTCCACCCATGTTATAGTTGTTAGGCGGTGGTCCACCTGGTCCCACCCTGTAGCTGTTCTGTGGCAACGGTGGCGGTCTGCCCATGTTTTGTTGTCCAGCCACATTGGGAGCAGGGTTTTGCATAGCCTGATTAGCCATAGGAGGAGGCGGAGCTCCATCACGCTGCTGCATGTTTTCCCTTCTTCTGTCAAAATTTCTTGATCTGTCGACGTTACGAGGTCGATCATTGCGCCTATTTCTTTCATTTGCCCTCGCATTGTTCCTTATCCATTCCTCGTGATATTTTGGGTCATAGGGCACAGCTCTCCCATCAATAAATGGCTCCCCTAAAAGGAAAAAAGCCATCATGCAACAATCATGACTTGGGGATCAAAGGAGGCATTCATTATCACAGTTTCAAATGAAAAGAAATGATCAATTCTGAATGTGCGACTCTGCAGAAATAGACCAAAATCCTAGCAGTATGAAAACATAATCAGGGCACGATCATCTTACCCTAACTCAGAAATGGAAAACATGCTGCTTTCTTTGTGCACTTGCATTTAAAATTAGGATTGTTAAACTGTTATTAACAATTACATGCAATCGTTTGACAACTGCATCAGAGACTATTTGGTGAGATACGATCTTGATGGAATTTTGCGTTGTTTATCTTCTATTTTAGAAAACTAAGAAAGGAAAACCTGGAATTTTGCATTGTTTATCTTCTACCTTTGAAAAATAAGGAAAACAAAGACTCGCAACTCAAATGTGACTACCACAAAGAAAAGCCAATCCAGCAAAATATTGCCTGCAGACCCTAGAGAAGTTACAGAAATTCTAGTTCAATCCTCATTTGGTCAAAGTCTAGAAGGGTTTAAATAGCATCCAACCTGACCAGAACAAGCTTCAACAATTGTAGATTGAGAAGCAGAATATTCAAAATGAGTTCTTGGTGCACAAAACATTTAAGCCAGAAGTTTCCTTAAGGATAAAAAAGATAATAAAAAAGAAGATGCATGTAGTACTGATAAATGCAATAAAACACACGTCTACAACAATATATTGGTATCACATACAAAAAAGGGAAAAAAAATCCCTTACCTCCATAATCTTTGTTCTTCACATCTAAGTACGAATCTGGAAGAACCCAGCGAACATTTTTCAATTCTGGAAAAGTGACCAACAGAGCACATCCATCACATTCAAACTTCAAGAAAGTAACATCCTATACCAATCACTTCTACGCAGTGGCCCATTTTTTTTCCATTAAAAGCAGTTATCAATAAACACTTGAATATGTTTTTTTGGGAAAATAACCTTTTTTGGAAAACATAGAAGTGAACAAAGTTGTCCATTTTTGGTTACCCTTTTTCAAAAATTTGAAAGGGACCAAATGTCATCTTGTTAAGGTGAAGGGAGGTAATTTACATCTAGGATTTAACACAGGTTAAGAACATATTTTAAGAATCCAAGTTAAGGGTTTTGTTGGGTTAAAATGGACCAAATGCAAGATATTATTAACGAGGAAGAGGAACAGTTTTAATACTTGGTAAGGCCAGGGCCACCCCCCGCCCCCCCTTGACCCACAGCTTGAAAGAATATATACCTTTGATCTTGTATGAAACCTCTTCGGACACCAGAGCTCCAAAGGCAAAGTAGCATCGAGTAGAAACTGAATAGATCTTTTTCCTCGCTTCCTCCTCACTGTCATAAAGCCACAAAATTTAAACGACCAAGACTTCACACATCAAAAAAGCCCATTTAATTCCAGACTCCTCCAGTAAGATAAAAAAAATAAAATAAAATTCTACAGCTCCCCTAAACTGAAAGAGAACAGATAGACATGCTAAATATTAAAAGCAGCAAGGAATATTCAAACGCTGAGAATAGCACTCTACTTACTGTAATCTAAAACACAAATCAAATATTAAGCTATAAAACACAATTCCAATCGAAGTCAGATAAAAGAACAATTAAGCAATCAAACTCCTGATTCTTATAGAAGTGTAATTAAAATGCACTTAAACCCCTCTAGCAATAGGTTAGGTACAATTCATAAACCTCAAACAAACTTACAAAACAGCAAACTGCAACCTTTCAAAGTATAACAAATCATAAAGAAACCTCAAAATACATCAATAACATGTATGGGAGCATGCATAAACCCTCAATAATAAGCAACCAAAAGCAGCACATTAATACATAAAATACAATAAAAATGACAAAAACAATTAACTCACACTAGCTTGGAACAAATTCTAAGATAAAAATGACATCAATTCTACATGAAGAGGTGATTTCTATTCAGTTCTAATTCAATCCCTCCATTTGAAACCAATTTAAATATTATTTGGATTTAGCCTAACATTTCTATTTGATCTAAATTAATTAATTACTAATAAATAACACTATAATTTTCTGGCAGTGAAAAGCTGAAAGCTATATTTTATAGGTTTCAAAACAACGTATTGCGGGGCATTTTGGATAATGGAAATATACAACGACTATTTGTATGGAATTCCAAGTAAATAACAGTCTTTTGGGTGCTATATGGAAATCACATTTTGTTTAATTCATTGACTTCATTTCAAGATGCAAATTTAGTTCCAAATTGAGAATTTCTAAAAAATAAAGAATTGAAATAATTTATCGCCAATTCTTGGGTTTCCATACAATCTGTTAAATTGAAATAGAATAAAAATTAATCAATATACAAAGCCCATAATTTCTAAAAAAAACTAATATCAATACTTCATCCACTAAAACTAACAATTAACACAAAAAAATAAATTAAGTGAAAAAACAATTAAAGTGAATGACATAAAATTTAGGTGTAAACTGTAATAAATTACCTGCCAACAACTTCAGCAAGGGTTTTAATATAAGAATCGATGATCTCGTCACGAGTGGGATCTCCTTCAGGCTTATCCATGACGACGAGCCAATGCTCAAAATCGCAGCCATCAAGCAAGATAGTCTCTTTTGGAGGTCTGTTGGACCAGTTAGGGCTTGGGTCGTTAAGAGAAGACGATGATGGGTTGACAGAAAACGACCTGGATGAAATCCGAGAGACAGAGCGACTGATGTTGGCTGCAGCGGAGAGAGGACGAAGAGCACGGCGAAGGAGAGTGGAGGAGGTGGAGGAAGTGGCGGAGAGGGAAGTGAAGGGTCGGGAGAGAATGGAGGAGATTATTGTTTTGGAGGTGATTTTTTGGAGGAGGAGGGAACGAGTGAGGAGAGAAGTCGCCATTTCTGGAACTGAAACCCTGATGGAGATAAAAGAGGGTAGGGTTTTAGATAGGGTTTTATAGAGGAAGATAAGGAAATGCCCTTCCATTTTATTGGAATGGCATTTAGGTGATGTCAAAATTAAAATATCTTATGCTTCCTTTTTTTGTTTCTTTTTTAAGGAAGAAGGTGTTAAATTTGAAAAATTATATAATGAGCGGGTGCATTTGTTTGTAAATAATTTATGTTTTCAATGTAATAAAAAAATCTGAAATTTAATTTAATAAAAAAACCTAAAAGATGCATTGTTTTTACTATGCAACCTCTCACAAAATATTATTTTTTATTATAATAATATTTTTAAAAAAATTTATATTTATATATATATATATATTAATTTTATTATTCAATATTTAATTTATTAGAGATTAGATTTTATAATTTACTGTGATGTGTTTTCTAAATGATTTTTTAATCTCATAACTTATATTGTATGTTTGATTAGGTGACTTAAGTTTTTTTTTTTTCAATTTCATTCTTTAATATTGGTTGATTAGGAATTATATTTCATGATTTGTTTTAATTTACTATTTATGAGATTATCTTAATCTCATAACCTGAGTTATAAGTTTTGCAAGTTAATCTTAGTAAACTTGAGTCATTTTATTACATCCTTTTTAATATTGAATTTTTTTAATTTTATATTTCAACAATAGGTTGATTGAGAGTTGAACTTCATAATTAGTTTCGATTTGCTTTAAATGAGGTTATCCTAGTCTTAAAACCCGGATCATGGATTTGATAAGTTAACCTGAATTTACTCAAGTTGGTTTTTTGTTTATGAGGTTATCTTAGTTTTATGACTTATAGATTTAACAAGTTGACGCAAGTTAGTTTTTTTGTCTTATTTTTTAATTTATATTTTTTTTTAATTTCATCTTTCAACATTAGATTGATTAAGAATTAAGCTTTATAATTTATTTTAATTTACTTTCTATAAGGATATCCTAGTCTCATAACCTAGGTTACGAATTTTGTTGGTTAACTAAGATTGACTCAAGTTATTTTTGTAAGTTATTTAAAAAAAAAAATTCAATTTCATCCTTCAACATTGGATTAAAAGAGAATTAAAGCTCCTATTTTATTTTTATTTTCTTTATATGGAGTTATTATGGTCTCATAACTCAGGTTATAAATTTGACAAGTTAACCTAAGTCAATCCAATATATTGTATTCAATATTTTACAAAAGGATGTTGCCAAACTATGTTTTTCATTAAACTTTGTTTTTATTGATCTTCCGAGTTGTTTTTGGACTCGCCAATTCAAACGGTCATATCGAGTCAAGCCCTACATAATTTAATATATTTTTCTATTTGAAAAACATTAATTAGTAATGTGAACATATGTTTTTTACATTCAAATTTTTTTTTATCCGACATAAAGCATAGCGTGGACCAATTATTTAGTTAAATCTAAAATTCATTTTCTAATAGTAGAAAACATGAATTATGGTAATTTTTAGATAATATACTTGTATTATGGTTACTTAATTTATGCTTCTAGTGTAATAAGAAAATATAAAATTATTATTATATCACATTTATAAAATCTACTGAAATGTCTAAGTAAAATATCTTAGCAATTTATTATAGTTCAAATTTTTTTTATTTTAATTCTCCAACTTTTTTTTTCAATTGCAGCCTTTTATGCTTAAATTAATAAACAATTTCTTATATTTTGTTAAGAAAAGAACAAAATTAATAAAAAAAGAAACAAATTCTAAAGCAAGAAGAAATTGCATGGTCAATCTCGAATTCACTAGAAAAAATTATGTTTAGCCCACTTTCTTTCTTTTTTTTTACTATTCAATCATTTTAGTTTTTTTCAATTTTAAATTTGATTCATAAATTTGTTTTCTAACTTTAGTGTGTAAGTTTGAGATGAGAAAGAGAAAATTATCTGAAAATGAAAAATAATAAAGAAAGTTCACAAATGACCATTTTCATTTTGCTTAAAACAAAGTATTTCGAGGTCGAGAGAAAAAACTTTTTTCCAGTTTAATTTTGTATTTTTGAACAATTTTTTGGGTTGACAAATTGTTTTCTTAGATTCTAAAAGTGTTTATTAGATGTTCAGGTGAATATGAGATGAAAATGGGTTTTAAAGAAAAAACAAAAGATTATGATTTTTTTACCATTATTGAGATTGCTAGATTTTAGATAAGCAAATGACACATCGATATTAGTTTTTTTTTGTTGACTTTCTTATTTAGTATCACTTTTAATATTTGGCTTGTTTTTAATTTGACTTTATAAATTATTCTGGTTTGCATTTATGATATTATTATTATCTGAAAACAAATGTCTCAGCATTGGGTTAATGCTTAATTTTATGAGCATTTAATTTTGTTATTGTATAATTATATAAAAATTATCTTAAAAAATTATTAAATATAGTGGAATTGATGTAACCATATTATTCGATAGTTTCACCCACATCTACCTAATGTTTTGTCCATGTTTTATATGTAAAATGTCTTGATATTCTTTGTTTTATGTTTTGAAGGCACTTTTGGATGAAAGATGCAAAAAGGAGTAAATTGGAGGTAATAGGTAGATTCGATGTTTAGTCGATATTTTGTGCAGAGCGTGAGTTCTAGAGATAGAAATGAAGTGATTCCAGTGGTACTAAAAAGATAACATCCATACCTTTCTTGAAATGTAATGCAACAAAAATAAAAAGAGGAAGATCATGGAAATCACATCCTTCAAAGTCAAATCTCGCATTCTGC
>NW_011499880.1:1571323-1571560 GCF_000495115.2 Populus euphratica
TCCCGCATTCTGCCACTATTGACCTTTGTCCATTCAAAAATCAATATCTAGAGCTATAGAAGTCCAATTGGTGCAAACTCAATTTTTTTGGATTCCTGACTCAAAGTTCTATAAACGATTTAAATTTCACACCAAAAAAGATATCATATAAGGGAGATATGATTTTTCAAACCAAAAACGATGTCATATAAGGGAGATATGATTTTTCAAATGTGACAACTGAATTCTGCCAACAAA
>NW_011499880.1:1571822-1601024 GCF_000495115.2 Populus euphratica
TTTATTGGTTAGGGTTAGTTATACGGCGGATCTGTTAATTAACCAACATTAAGAAAAGTTAAAAATTCAGAATATAAATTGTAGTTTTGTTTCAAGGATCGGTTTAATTTTCGTTGGTGAATGTGTGCTAGTGGCCAAGGTTTGTTTTCTTGATAAATTTCGATTTTAATTGATTTTGTTTGCTATTTCAATTTCTTCTATATTTTAGATCATCACAAATCAAAACCCCCCCTAAATTGCATAACGTATAACATAAGAAATCTAAACAAAATCTTCCTCGTGGAATCGACCCCTTACTTGCTCTATACTATTTTGTGTGTTTTAAGCTAGGGTAATTAATTTGTGCGACCGCGACATCGCAACAGGAATCTCTAACCAAAATTATAGGTTTGATTGGTTAACTTTAGTTAATTGAAAATTAAGCTTAATAATTTATTTTATTTTTCTTTCTGTATGGTTACCGAGATCTCAAACAAACATTGTATCTTTAGGGATGATGCTTAATTTTACAAGTGTCTATTTTTATTCTAATATAATTAAGTAAAAATAGTTTAGAAAAATAAAATTATTAAATTTAATGGAATCCATTCCCTTAGTTCCAGTTTGGTGGGTTAAGTCATGAAGTCTAAGTTGATCCAATATTTCACCATTTCAATATTTTTAAGAAAAGATGTCATCTAAAACAAAAAGATTAAACCATATTTTTACTCATCTTTCGAGTTTCCTTTAAAACTACCAAGTCGATTAGATAATGTCCAAGCAACTTCCACACGGTTTAATTAAAACTCGGTCTAGGCAAGGATTTAGATAGGGAGGTTTTAAGTTTAACCCGATATAAAAATCAAGAAATCAACAATCAGACTGACCTTTCTAAAAAATCTAAATTCAGAATTTATAATTGAATTTGACACAACAATAATTGATATTATGCACCAAAACTATAGAATTTAAACCCCTACTTAATGCATATGATGAGATGCAAATAAGAAGTGTATAAGATGTCACGAAGTTTAGTTAATTATTTGATAAGTTAGAGTAGTTCAATAAAGAACCAAATTAAAATAATTCTCTTACAATTACACAATAGGTTATTTTGAAATCAAAATTTGTATAAACAATATAAATCCAAGCTTAATAACTCTTTTATAATAGGTAAAAAAACACCTTGAACAAGGCTAAAAAAATAAAAATAAAATTTTAAATCAATTAGAAAACTAATATAAATTTCGCACGGTAGATTCTAGTGCTTATCCTAAGGACTTCTAGATGTTCAATTGACCTAGAAATTTAACCTAAGATATAAAAATACCTTTGAAAACTTTTGATAAAATTTTAATCTAATCTAACAGTTAGATTGAACATTATGTTTGTTTGAATAAAACTCTGTATTAGAAAAATAAGCTAAGCATATAACGTAGATGGATGCATCCCTTTTTGTATATAGATTAAATTGATTAAGATTTGATAATTACTTATTAAAGATGTAGCCTCCTTGAAATTCATTTTGGCCTAAATGCTCTGAATAAGCCTATTAAATACATATTTGAGCTTTTTTGCCCTTGATATTGTAATTAACCAAACTAAAACTTCTAATGGATGCCTTGGTGTAGTTTGGATCATATTCTTTTCGCTATTCTCAAAAGGATTCTACCTCAAATTATTACCTACATTAAACAAAAAGAGACAAAAAAATAAAATTATCACTAAGATAATATTTATTTGGTAGATCTATTTGTAGGCATTATTATTAATTCTTTCAATGATTTGGAATGGACCGTCTCTTTTTGGCGTCAACTTAAATATCATACATTTAGAATAACCTTTTCTTTTCTTTTCTTATTATCTTTGAATGCATATTCCACTTTTTTTTCCATCGTACGCTTTCATGAAGAACCTTTACTACTTGTGTTTTTCTATTACCATTATGACTAACCCTTTCATCAATAGGTAAAGAAATTATATTCTAATGAGTTAAATGATTAAAGTTATAAACAATTTATAAGGTGAATAATCAATTGTAGAATATACACTTTTATTGTATGAAAATTCAACTAACAACAGGCATTCTTCAAATTTTTTAAATGATAGTTTTTAACAATGTAGTTAAAGTCCTAATAACTACTTCAATTTAATCATCTATGTATGAATAGCAAGTAGTAGAAAATAACAATTTAGTTCTTAATTTACCCTTACAAAATCTTTCAAAAATCGTTAAAAAATTTACATCATGATAAGAAAACATGCTCTTAAGAACCATATAAAAGAGCATATGTGGTTTTGAGGTGGCTTTGGCTTTTTATGGGACCCACATAAAAAATATATTTTTTTTGCTTTGAGAGGTGTTGTTTGTGCTTAAAAAAAAGTTGTATCTTTAGAAAGAAAAAAAAAAACCATCACATCTCTAAGCCAAACACACACGAAGTCAAACTATATCCCTAAAGAATAAGCTTGCTTCTTTATGACTGAAATAATCATGTGGCCAAACTCTTTTATATTTATGGATCTTATGCTATCAAAACCTAGCACCTTATTAATGATCAAAATCCTCAACCTTTTAATCTATATTTTTATCTATAGATTCCATCAGAGGTGTAATAGTTTTTCTTACATATCTTTTACCCCTCAGACCTTTATGGATTAGCTCATCTTGAAGGCTAGCTACTTCAGTTTTTAATCTATCTATCCCGTTTGAAACCTTTCTAAATTTCTTGTTCATCTTCTTTAATTGTTGTTGCTTAACCAAATAACTCTATTCCAGATTATTTTTCTATTTCAACGGTAATGATCCATTTTTTATTAACATCATCAAAACCTAAAAATCATGTTAATAGTAATAAAAAATATGCCCCCACACACTCTTTCATATGTTTACATTTAATAAATGTTACTCCTCTCGTATTTCATATAATCTTTCTACTGCTCATCTTTTGCTTTTTACCACTTAATCTTAAAAATCTTAGTTCTTTAAGGAACTCATTCACAAGTTAGAAAAATTAATTACTTAGTGATGCAATTCAAAAAAAATATATAAACTTAGAAAGCAATAAAAAAAACCAAAAACTATTATTACAAAACTATGAATGCAAAATCACAAATAACAAAGCAAATTCATGTGAAATATGAAAAATATGAAGACATGAAAAAAAAATTACTAGAATAAGAAAACTAATGAAACAAGACTTAAATAACTCAAACTAAGAAAATACATTATTTTTAGATTGATTTTTGCATAGCAAACCCGAAATCAACAGCAAAAAAATCTTTTTATGCAAAGTTTTCCATTATGATTTTTTTTAATTTACATAAATAACCCAAAAAGTATATCTAAATAATCCCAAAATCAATACATGTCACTAAGATATCCCAATAATAAATAATTTTTATATTTGAGTTGCCAAATCCAAGATTTGAAAGGAAAAAAATGCTTAACTTTTTTGCTAAACCTTACCTTTTCCTTGATGAAATTTCTTTGATCTTTCTTAATCTTTTTTTTTTAATTGTAGACAACTAGACCATAAATAATATTCTATATTTTTAACATTTGTTGTAACCAGCTTCTAGATGGTAACAACGATAAAATAATATGGAAACTAAAAGATAAAAAGATATAACATGATTTTAGAGTCTTGCTTTAAAAATAACTAATATGAACCCTATGTATATAAAGATCTAAAAACTCATAGTCAAATTAACCCTTCCTAAGAAAGCTAAATTCAAGTTTTGTGATTGAACTTGATATAATGATAAGCTATATCGAGGCACCAAAACTATAGAAACAAACCCCCTTCCAATACCATTGAAAAGACAGACAAAGAAAAAAGTATTGAAGATGCTATAAAACTTGGTTAATTCTTTAATAAGTTATAGTAGTTCAATGAAGAATTAAATTAAAAAAAAAAACTCTAACAATCACATAATAAATTATTTTGAAATCAAAGTCTGAAAAAACAACATAAATACAAGCTAAATAGCCTTATTTATAATAGGTAAAAACATCTTAAATGAGGTTGCAAAATAAAAATAAAAGAGTTCTACATAGAATAAAATAAATAATTCTAAATCAATTAAAAAACTAATACAAATCTTGCATAATAACGTATAGACCTTATCTCAAGACCTTCTTGGTGTTCGATTGACTTTTAACCTAATATAAAACAATATATTTAAAAACTTCTAGTAAAATTTTATCCTAATCTACTAATCAGATAAAACATTATTCTTATTAGCATAACATTGTGCATTAGAAGAGCTAAGCTAAACCCATGAAGTAGATGGATTAAGTTCTTCTTATATATTAATTAAATTGATTAAGGTCTAATCATCACTTGTAGAATATGTAGCTTTCTTGAAAGTTACCTGTACCCCAATAATTTGAATAAGTCTATTGAATGTATCTTTGAGCTTCTTCGTTATTGATCTTATAATTAGCCCAACTAGAACTTTTAGATAATTATTTGGTGTAGTTTAGATCATATTAACAATTTATAAGAATGTCAAAGAGTTTCTTGATATGTTTGATTTTTTCATACCTTTACTTTTAATTTTATATATTTTATCTTAAATATTTTAATTTTATATAGTTTTTATTTATATATAAGAATAAATAAATTCATGAAATCATGAGTTTTAACGTATAAATTCAACATTCGATCCTTCGATTCTAGCCAAGCATTAGCTTTAATTAGATTTAGGCTCATCATCATATCGAGGAAGCCCATTTAAAAGAAAATTAAATGACAAAATATTCTTTGAAGAGGCTATTGAATTGTGTACATGCTTCGGAAAAGAAAGAAATGAGAAAGGTGAAATCTTTTATTGTAAGAATAAAAAAATTTCCTTACTAGAAATTTTAGTAACTAGTCTTGATAAATAAGACACAACTTTCTTTATAGATTACTAAATTATGCTCTCTTAGTTTCAAAATAACACTAAGAGAAAGATTTGAGACTTTTATGTTTATATTTTTCTCAATATAAGTCGATCTAATGGAGAAAATAGGGTTAAAAATAAGAGGTTAGAATTTATTGATTTTGAAAAGAAAATAAAAAAACAAGTAAAAGGAGATTTTGGACAGAAAAAAAAGACAAAATCAAGGAAGTAATCATGACTAAAATTGATAAAAAAAAAAGGTTATTTTTACCATTAAAAGGAGGAGAGAGACTAAATATAGAGCACTAAAAGAAATCAGGTATTCTAATGGAGTTTTTCTTCAACCTATTCCAAGCAAAAAAGTTTTATTCTTCTCCTTAATTTTCCTTTGATGTATTCCAATAAGAACATGGTTTATAAGAGATTTATTATGAATTAAATTTTATTTTTCAATGGGTTTAATATTGTCTAGTTTTGATTATATAGTTTAAATTTCAAGTTATTTTATTTCCAATTTTTTCATGTTGAATGTTTATCCTTGATCTTATTGGTTATATTTTTCTAGCCAATTATTGTGTAATCTATTGAATCATAATGAAACTAGGGTTTTTTTTTTATTAGAAGCTTTCAAAATTAAAAAGCATTAATTGAACAAAAGATAGAGAAACTTTACCTCAATTAATGTGGTTATAGATTAAGAAAAATACAAAGAATTTAATGAATTTTCAATCAATTTAATTTACATGAAGATATGTTGAATTATTAGGTAAAGATATTATTAATGTTATTTGAGAGAAAAACTTTGAATAATTTAAGAATCTTTTAATCATTAATATAAAGATTTGAAATTTATAACAATGAATAATAGATCTTGTGTTAATTAAGTGAAATCTAAAGCTCTAGATTTGTTTTCTTATTATATCTAAAACCTTAGTTTTTATTTTTTTTCTTTTAATTTATTTTTTTCAAATACTTTAGTTTAATCAAGTGCTTAACTTTATAAAACATTAGTTTTATTTCTAAATAGTGATAATTTAGTAAATTTTAATACCCAATGTCATAATTAGTCCATATGGTTCAACACTCTTTTCTTCACAAAAAAATTATTTCTTGTTGCGATTTTGATTTCTTGCAAAGATTTATCATAGCATTCTATATGTCCATGACATTTTTTTTTATGTTAAAATAAAAAAAAAACTTGATCCACCACAAAGTAGCATAAACCAATGCTCTAATTGTTATTTGATGTTGTAATCCCCACTACTTAGATCAATTTCTTTTTTTTTTAGAATGATCTTTTGTGATTAAATTTGTTTTATGTATAGATCTTATTTTAAAAAAGAATTTCATTAGACAAAAGTATTCCACAAATATAGTATTATGAAAATAATTTTAATAAGAGAACATGTTTTGTAATATTACATAAGTGTACAAGATCAACTGTTTTTTTTTTCTTGGAGTTCTTTCTTAAGAATTTTTTTAATTATATATATCACTAAACATATATAATCAAAATAAAAAAAAATTACATTACAGGTCTATTATGTTTTAAAATTTTACAATATTTACTAATATTAAAAACCATTTCATTAAACTAAACAAATTATAAAACAGTTATGACAAATGAAACTTTGTTATATTAAACACATGAATCTAATGATGTTTTCAATTACAAATCTTTTGGAAGATAGTGTAGTTCAATACGGATGGTCCCTCGGTTGACTACTCGCATAAGAAAAATTGTTAGTAAGTCCCCAAACCTTCTTTTCTTTTCTTTTTTTCTAATTAAGAAATATATTGTAAATCAGAAAAAAGCAATAAAATAAAATAAAATAAATTATTTTTTTTGCCAAAATGACATCATTTTGCATTGTAAAGCTGGAAAATTATTAAATAAAATTGAAAGCAATGAACCAAAATTATAAAAGAATACTTCAATTTTTAAGTGTAAAACTACATCATTTGTTATCTAAAAACTAGGTGGTTTTGCTATCTATAACACTGCAATGTTAATATGAATAATGAAAGGCAATAATTTTTTGGGATTATATTAATTAACTAGCTAGTTGATCCATGTTTTGTGCGTTTTAAAAACAAAACAAAAAACTAATGAAAGAAAATATGAAGATATTATTAACATGTTTGCTAACATAAAAAATAATTGTGATTGAAAACTTGATGCATTTATTTAATAAAAAAATAATAGAAAATTATATGCATCAATGAACATTGAAAGAATTATTAATGATAACTAATTATTTAGTTGAGTTGAGAGAATTATATGCATCAATGAACATGAACATTGAAAGAATTATTGATGATAACTAATTATTTAGTTGAGTTGAGAGATAAATATAAACTAAGGTATTTGATTTCGTATTGTGAGGAGTTTTTTAAAATATTTTTGTTTAATTATTTTAAAATATTTTTTATTTTTTTACAAGAAGAGAAGTAATTTAAATTCTATTAAAACAAAATAATATACCAATATGATTTCTCCTTTTATTATAAATATTTTTTCCACAAAAAATATAACTTTTTTGTTGTATGTTCTTAACAAAAATAAAAAGCAATGAAAATAAATATAAAAAAATTTGGACAATTTGAAACAATGATATATATACCCATTTATTTTATTAACAAAATCCTCTTCTTCTTTTTTATCATTTTTAACCAACATATTTATTTCTCAATCAACATCTTATCATAGTTATAAAAGCAAGTTTTAAATAAAAAATAATATCATGATAATAATTTTGACTAATAAAAAATATAAAAAAATACATTGCTCGTGTATTATCATGGGTTCTTGCCAGAGTTATTAAACCTGACTTAGCAACTTAACATGGAGATCTCCTAAACCAACCCATTATTTGGCCTGAGTTTAAAATCAAATCAGGTTGAGTTGCCTTAACATGACCCATTCGATCAATCAAATCTAAACATGATCCGATCAATCCTGTAAAAACTTAGATTGAGTTAAAAGAAATTCAATATAGTGTTGTTTGAAATTTAAAAAAATATATCTTAAAAAAATATCAGAATAAACAAAGTTAAAATTTGAGCAGTTGAATGTGATTAGTTAGTAGAGATTTATAACAATTTATCATCATTAGTTATACCAAAACAGAATGACTATCACATACAACAGGAAGGTAAGATAATGGTATTCAAAGAAAAAGACCTAATATTGAAAAAGATATTGCCAACATTGGGTGAAGATCGGAGCAAATGGACATCAAACTATAAAAGACCATATATAATGAAGAAAGCCTTTTCCAGAGGAGTCTTGATTTTGACCAAGATAGATAAAGATAATTTACCTAAACTTGTAAGATGTTGTAAAGAAATATTATATATAATGTACTTTGTTAATAAATCATCAATTCTTATGATCATATAGGCTGAAAAAACCTTATTGTTATATATTCACAAAAGATCAAAAAGTTTTTGAAAAATCAAAGTTATTAGTATAAATTATAAAATCAAGTTGATGTTGATTTCAACAACCAAGTTTTGAGAATTCAAGTAATCTCTCAGTGAGATGTCCAAACATAATAAATCAAATACCGCCAAAAATAACTTTGAAATCGAGTTTTAATTAAATGAATAATAATTTATAATGAAAATAATTTTGTATGTTCAACCAATCATAATGGATAAGAGCAAAATTTACTAATTCTAAACATAAGCATTTGAAATAAATAAAAAAATATTATATTTGATAATCCTTTCACAATAATTAGAAAATATCTTAAAAAATATTAAGATAACAATGTTCTGGATTGACTTGAACCATATTAACTAATCAAAATATGATTCAAGTCTATATTTTAATACTAATAACTTTGTTTTCTAGATCTATTTTGTTTAATCAAATTACATGATAATAAAAACAAACATGTGTATAAAAGCAACAAAACAAATAATGAAAAAATATCTTCAAGGGTGTATAGAAAGAGCGCTTGTTAATCTTATAAAAAGAATGTCATAATTTAATTCAAAAACCAAGTAACAATTGAATGGTATTTGATAAAATAATATCCTTGATATATTTGTTTATCAATTAATCTTGATGAAGTTTAATTAATATAGAAGGAAAAAAATCTCTATAAAAGCTTTAAAAAAAAAACAAACACCTTTGTTAGGGTAGCATGTGTGGGCTATAATAAAAGAAGCCAGGTGAACATAGGTCTGCAAGGTCGAGCTCGTGTGCATGACCATCCATTTTTTACTTTTAAATGGGTAAACAAGGTGCTTTTTTTATAAAAAAAATTAAATGAAAATATGTTTATAATGATATACAAAATATTATTTACTAGTATGATTCGGGCTCCATTTATTTTTACTCAAAAAACTCATTTTCAACCCCTTTTCACCTAAAAATATACGAAAAACTCATTTTCAACCCCTTTTCAACCCCTTTTCACCTAAAAATATATAAGAAACACTCTTATAAATCTCAATAAACTCATCTTTAACCTCAAACCAACATTTAATCGGTCAAAAAACTTAAAAATTATTCCAATTCAAAAACAATCTCAAACCCTAATATATTATTTTCAGCAAGATAAATGGTCAAAACATTTCAGTGATACTTCTCCTATCAAATAAAACTCAGTAATATCAAGAATGTTTCTTTTTATTGCTAGATTGTGGTCAATCGACTACTTTCTCTCTACTTTATTTTTTCTAATGATATTTTATTTTATTTAATCTAAGAATTGAAATGTGAATAAAATAAAGTTTTGAAAAAAAATTAAAACTAAAAGAAGCAAAATAAAATAAAATAAAATTTAAGAATAATGTTTTTAAATTCACACCTTATGCAGTAAAAAGAGTTTGTTTTTTGTTTTATAGTCAATTTTGACCCTTGAAGTTTTAATTTTTTTTACAATAAAATTGAATTTTATTGTGTCAAATCGAATATCAATCTTATATAAAAAAATTTTCCAAGGTTGCAAGAACCCATGCAAAGTTTTTTTTTTCCAAGGTTGCAAGAACCCATGCAAAGTTAATAAAAAAATTAATAATCTTAAATCATAATAAACATATTTTTTAAGAATGAAATTTAAAAAAAAATAACTGTTATTTTTTACCCTAAAGTTTTATTTTTTTTACAATAAAATTGAGTTTTGTTGTGCCAAATCAAGTATCAATCTAATATAAAAATATTTTTTTTTCAAGTTGCAAGAACCCATAAAAAATTAATAAAAAAATTGTCAGCCCTAAATCTTAGTAAACACACTCTTTAAGAATGGAATTACAAAAAAAAAAAAAATGCAATGAAATTAGAAAATTCTCCAAACACTAAAAAAAGAGAAAAGAAACATTATTGAAATTCAGAGTGTTTCTCTCATAATCTATAATGTTTTCAAATGCCACATTTTTTTAAAGAAAAAATTGTAGTTTAATATTAATTTCCCTGTGAGGAGGAGCACACAAATCCCAACTTGACCATTTTAGCATCCTAGCATTACACATCGATTTTTCAGGCCATTTTTATTATTTTACAACCAATTTATTGAGCTGGCAATTTCGGGTAGGGAAGATGGTAAGGCCACCAACACCAACCTTACACAGTCAATAATCAGCTCACCTGAAATACTTCATGACCAACACTTTCTTCTCCTTCTTTCTTCCATTGTTGGGTTTTCTTGCAACTCTCCAAACCTTTACCAGAAATCCACTTCCCCGACCGAAATTAGAAAGCGCTGCCAAGTTAAGTGCATTGCGTAAACTGCCTAAGCCCATGCATGCCATTTTTTTCAAGCTTAGTGTCTAACACCCAGTTTGGTGAGTTAGCTCATCTCCCGTCTTTTCTTCACATATCTTGCATATGCTATATTCATCGTCTTCCGCTTAGACTTTCTTTAGACCTCTATCCTCTCAATGGAATTGCCAGTGAAGGCACCAGTGTCTGGTGGCCAGAAAACTTCGTATACAATAGAAACCAAAAAATTGTCCTACAAGTTATGCAGCAAATTTGATGAGTTCAACTGGATCTGTTGTGGAGAGACTCCAAGAGGAGTTCCAAAACTCATTCTGAGGGACGTGAACTGTGCAGCTAGGCCCGGAGAGATTACCGCAATTGCTGGTCCTAGTGGAGCAGGGAAGACCACATTACTAGAGATCCTTGCTGGAAAGATATCTTCATGTAAGGTGTCTGGTCAGGTTCTGGTAAATAGCCAGCCAATGAAAGAAAAACATTTTCGGAGAATATCCGGGTATGTGACTCAAGATGATTCTCTATTTCCATCGCTAACAGTTAAGGAAACACTACTGTACAGTGCACTTTTAAGGCTTCCAGGAGGGAAAAAAGAGGCTGCTAATAGGGTGAGAAGGCTACTGAAGGAGCTTGGACTGGAACATATTGCAGATTCAAGGATAGGTGAGGGATCAAATTGGGGCATTTCCGGTGGCGAAAGGCGTAGAGTTTCGATTGGAGTTGATTTAGTCCATGACCCTGCCGTTGTTTTCATTGATGAACCAACTTCAGGTCTGGATTCAACATCAGCTCTTCATGTATCGACTCTGCTCAAGTCAATGGTGGTAAATCAAGGTAAGACCATTGTTTTAACCATCCACCAACCAGGCTTTCGAATACTCGAGCTGTTTGATCGCCTTGTTTTGCTTTCCAATGGATATGTTGTCCACGATGGCTCATTGCATTCTCTTGAGGAAAGACTGAAGTTTTATGGTCATCAAATTCCTCTCCATGTCAACGTGCTTGAGTTTTCCATCGATGCCATAGAAAGCCTGGAAATGCAAAATTCAGTGTTTATCACCAATGACTGCTCTCATGAGACCAGAAATGAGGGAGGCCATACCATGAGGACCCCAAACTTTAACAATCATCAAGAAAAGCCTCTCTGCTATCCTAATTCCATATTGGGGGAGGTTTTCATACTAGGACAAAGGTTTTGCAACAACATTTTCAGAACCAAACAACTATTTGCTACAAGAGTGATACAAGCGCTGGCCGCTGGACTTATACTTGGAACCATATACTTGAATGTTGGAAAGAAAACGGGGGAAGTTGCTTTGCAGACTCGAATCGGGTTTTTTGCCTTCAGTCTCACCTTCTTGCTATCTTCCACAACAGAAGGCCTGCCTATCTTTTTGCAAGAAAGAAGAATACTGACAAGAGAGACCTCAAGAGGTGCTTATAGAGTTTCTTCTTATGTTTTATCAAACACCCTCATCTTTCTTCCTTTCCTTTTAATGGTTGCTCTTCTCTACTCTGCCCCTGTTTACTGGCTTGTCGGATTGAGGAGGGCAATTGATGGATTTCTGTACTTTTCTCTAGTGGTGTGGATGGTGATTTTGATGTCGAATTCGTTCGTTGCTTGTTTCAGTGCACTCGTGCCTAACTTCATAATGGGGACGTCAGTGATTTCAGGACTGATGGGATCCTTCTTTCTGTTCTCCGGTTACTTCATATCGAAGAATAAGATTCCTAGTTACTGGATTTTCATGCACTATCTGAGTTTGTTCAAGTACCCATTTGAATGTTTTTTAATAAATGAATATGGAGGAGAGCAAGGCAACATGAGGTGCATAGAGTATGATGATAAAGGGGAATGCAAACTTTATGGAAGTGGGTTCCTAAGACAGCGAGGCCTGAAAGATTCACGAAAATGGAGCAATTTAGCTGTGATGTTGGCTTTTATTATTGGGTACAGAGTGCTATGTTTTGTGATTTTGTGGTTCAGATGTTACAGGAGAAGATGAAATTGTTCACCAGCCTTTTGATCCTGTTTTTATTGTTTTTACTCGATATTCTTCGAAGATCAAGCCAGCCTATACAATCTCTCTACATTACTTGTCTATTTATATGTGATAATAAGTAAAAGATAACAAAAAAAATTATCCATGTACATGCTTTGATAAAAAGAGAAGCTTGCCCTGTTTTTGTTTGCCAAAAATTCAAACGAGTGCAAGAATTTAAAGTACTGGATCGATACCTCCATGGATTTTGCTTCCAGGGGACGAAAAACAGGCACAGAAAAGCTGAAAGATGCTCAAGTAGTCAAATGCGAGGATCATTTCAATGCTACTGTAACTGTAAATGGATAGCTTTTGCTCATACGAATACGAGACAACATCTACAAAATGAAAGAACAAAAATTTATCTGCTAAAAAGCTGTCCTCGTAAATTTTATAAATGCCCAGCTCAGATTTCTTGAAATCGTTTGCTTTCACAGCGTAAGTCACTTGCTGGTAGCTTAAAATGACAGCACTTGTGAATATCATAGAAACATACATTTTAAATATTATTAAAATATCTCAATAATATTATTTGTTAACAAAAAAATTATATAAAAATAGAATAACTTCATAAAAAATAAAAAGATTTTAAAGCTTAATTATCAATAAATTAAATACAAAAAAACAAACTAAAAAAATTAATTTTTAAAAGATAAAAAAATATAGCTCGAGTAAACATGCAAAATTCAAGACCCAGCCATTAGATCATGATAACCCCATATAAAAAAAATTAAATTAAATATTAGAGGTTAATTCTTAATCAAATTAAATAATGGAAGGATAAACTACAAAACAAAATTAATTAAAAAAATATTAAAAAACCTGAGTCAACTCTAATTAAGTAGATCAATCCGTGATCTAAATCATGAAACCAAAATAATCCTATAAAAAAATAGACAAAATCATAAATAACAAAATCTAATAACCTAATATCAAAAGATAAAATAAAAAATAATTTTTTTTAAAAAAAATCGAAGTCAAATTGAAGTAATTTTTGAAATTTGTAACTCTAGTCATGAGATTAGGATTATCCTATAAATAGTGAATATGAAAAAAATCATGAAGCGAAATTCTCAATATTCAAAATAACAAATGATGAAATTAAAAATAAATCAATCAAGAAAAAAATTAGAAAATAAAAAAATAGCAATCAAAAGAAATAACCAAATATAGTATAAAAATTAAATAAAATAAAATAATAAAAAATGAAATAAAAAATGATAAAAAAATAAAAAAGCATTAAAAAATAAAAACTAAATTAGATAAAATAAATGAATAAAATAAAATATTTAAAATATTTAAAAAAAAAAATTAAAATAATTGCGAGACCATTCATGTCTACCACATTAACTGAACCATCTCTATAATCTGCCGAAACTAAGCTCCTGCTGAGCAGACACCAAAATCTATTGCCGAATTCTGTCACCAAGTTTCAGAGCAGCTTTGTTCCAGGGAGGCAGATTACATATAATATTATTGTGACTCGGGAGATCATTCATTTTATGAGATGCATGAAAGGAAGAAAAAGGCTACATGGGTATCAAAATGGATTTGGAAAAAGCTCATGATCGTCCCAAGTGGGTTTTCATCAGTTTCAGATAATATCCCTTGGCGCCCGACCTCAATTCCAAAGATCACTGAGAGCCCTCAGCAGTAGGGATCATCTTCTCCTTGATTCATATTTTTGTTTAGATGCACCTCGTTTTGGAGGCTGCATTTGCCGCTTCTTGTTTTATTCGTTTTCCTTGGCATTCATGTTCATATTATGATTATTGTCTACATTGAACAACAACAAATTCAAGTCCTGCTTAAGTGGATAGATAAATGCTCAAGTCAAAGCAGCAACAAGGTGGAGCTGAGGCTGGCTACTATAAATAGGATGCCTATTTTAATTCGTAACTGTTGCAAACTATTTCCCAAAGTCTTCAGTTAAGCTACAGGCCAGCGTCCACTAATAGAAGACTGGAAGTCTACTGTGATAAAGAGCTCTGCTTCATGTCTGCATTCTTTCTAGACAGAAAGAAATGAAAAGAAAAGATCAACAAAAATGGTGGTATGACACTGATAATGTTAGTAAATCTTTTCAGATCACTTCATATTTCTCTTCTTTATTAAGGGGAAAAAAAGGGAAGAAAGAAAATCATCTTTTTTTACAAAAGAATTGACGAGGAGATTCTCACTCCTAGAAAAGCTAACGCTACCAAAAAAATCTCTTTTAAAAGCAAACCTGGCTCTCATACTAGCTCCCAACAATAAGACTTGGAGAATGCTGTTAATTGCCCCGGTCATATATAGAACTGAAGGTCATGGTAGCGTATGAAGTGTCCACTCCTGATGATGAAGATGAATTTTCGACCTTGCCTAAAGTCGAAGATGAATTCTTCATTTCCCACTTGTTATTCTGATCTTTTCCACCTTTGTGTTTCGGCATTTTGTCACCTTTAAAATTCGTGAATTCAGACAGGAAGCCAGGCCTTGATATCTTGTCATTCACTTCTATCTCACCCATTAACATCATGACAACAGTAGACATGGATGGACGCTGCTTTGGCACGTCTTGGATGCAAAGAAGACCTATCTTCAGGTAATTGCAAGCCTCTTCGACATCATAATCCCCAGCCAACAATGTGTCCACCAAATTAACCAGCTCCTGCTTCTGATAAAAATCCCATACCTGCAGATTGCATCTTTACTCAACAAGATCTCTGTGTGACCAAATTCAAAAGACAACTACTTTGAAGCCCATTAAACTTGATTTGAGAGATGAAATAAGATTATTGCGCCATTTAAGCTGAAAAGCCATTGATTACTGAAAGAAGCGCTAAATAAGAGCTGACTGCTCCTCTTTTTCTTTTTTAAACCTAGAACGAACTGCTTTAGGAAACAGACATCTATAAAGGATCAAATAAATGCTTTAGGAATCGATTGCAAAATCCATTCAGCTCCAACTGACATGAGGAACAGGGAAGTAAGGGTTATGAAACGAGAGCAGGGCAGAAAAGGAAAGATCGATGCTTCATATGAGAAATAATGTTTGTATACTGACTCCCTAAAATAACAAAGAGCTCAAAGTTCAAGACGTAGAATTGTAGATTGAAGATGGAATGGTGTTTCTAGTCTGAAATGGGCAATTGATCCATCCAACATAGAGCAAAAATGAACAATTATTCTAGAGGGTTTTGATGGCTGATGCTTCAACTTGAAGTGATCTGCAAAGATACAGTTGCAGTGTTATTCTACAGAATAATGCATAAGAAAGGACATCAAAACAGCACTCCCCCAACACGAAGTTCAATACAAGTAACATTTGTCTCACTGGAAAAAGAATTGGCTACCTAATTAAAACTGAAATCTGTTTTTGTCTTCTAATCCTATGGATTCCTATCTTACAAGGAAATTACTGAACACCACCAATGTACTCCATGTCATCACAAGTCAAGAAAGCCCACATGCAACACCATGAAGAAAACATCATGGTCATATGCACAAAATAAGAGTACTCTAACACTCCATACCATTTGAAAATGAAGATTTAGTCCCATTTACATGAACTCAACAGAGAAAGGAAACTGAGTGTAGCCAATGCAAATGCAGCCTACAAAGATGTATCACTTTAGGAAAATACAGCATTACTGAAATAAATGTTAGATGCAGGAATCGATAACCCAGCTAGTGAGTGGTCAGATAGGAGCAAATTAACTAGTATGTACTCAATAATGATTAGCTATCAAGGAAAGAATCTCTGATCTTCGTTAAAGAGAATTATCTTTGATATTCTATTAAGAATAAGACCTGAATTTTCTTTAAAAGCACTGAAGACAAAATTGCAGTGAGTTCAAAAGGCTCATACCCTTTCAACCAGATGTTGCTCTTCTAGAGGAAATTGCCTATTTTGGTTGGACCTCCCACTAACAATTTCCAACAATAGAACACCAAAACTGTAAATATCAGCTTTCCTTGTCAACTGACCTCGAATTGCATATTCTGGCGCCAGATATCCTCTGCACATGTGAAACAAGAACAGGAAATTGTTTAGCTATGGCTCCACAGACAATTTGGTCAAATATGCAAAACGAAATTCTATTTAGCTATGGCTCGAGTCCATTTTGTCAAAGTCTCATGTTATCACTTTTCGATAAGCATACTGCATATTTTAGCAGGCTCCACAGTAGCTTGTCTCAATTTAATTTCTGCATATTAAATTGTTCAATTAAATCATGACGCATCAAAAATTAAGAGTAATAACAGTCGATTCACCCAACTTATGAAGGAGGGTATGGGTCACTGTTAGATGATCCCGCCCACCTCAGAGATATAGCATGGGAAATATATGAGAGGAGATGCACTAGTATGGCATTTTTGAGGCCATCCATCTTATTTGTTAAGGAAAGTAAGCAGCAGAAATTAGGCTATACACTAGTAAAACTGCTAGGAGTTGCATTTCATTTTACAATTCATCAAATACAATACCTGTGAGAAGAAAGTATAACAGAGTTTATGAACTTACACAGTTCCAGCAACGTTTGTGCTAATATGAGTCAGGTTGGCTGGGAAAAGTTTTGCAAGACCAAAGTCTGAAATCTTGGGTTCAAGTTCATCATCAAGGAGAACATTACTTGCTTTAATATCCCTATGAACAATATGTGGCTGGACTTCCTCGTGAAGGAATGCAAGCCCTCGTGCAACTCCAATGCATATTTTGCGCCTTGTAGGCCAATTGAATTGGATATTGCTACAGCCTCCACCTAAAAGATGAAGGAAATTTATAACATTAGCTGTTTGCAAACAAAAATCATGAATGAATGGTGGGCTTACCAAGAAGTGTTTGTGCAAGGCTGTTATTCTTAAGATAGCCATAGACCAAAATCCTATGGTTTCCCTCAGCACAATAACCGTACAATTTAACCAGGTTGTTGTGCTCTATATCTGCAATCACTTTTATTTCTGTCAAGAACTCCTTTAAACCTTGCCTTGATTCAGCTGACAGTACCTTTACGGCAGCCATGGTGCCATCTTTGAGCATTCCCTGTCCATTAAATCACTGGAATTCAGATTGAGGAGAAATCCGATAGCAACGCATTAAAACCCTCAGAATCCCCTAAGAGGTTGTTCACAAAGCCATAAGCATGTAAAATCACCTTGTAAACAGAGCCAAAACCTCCATGTCCAACTTTATTGGCTGGATTAAAATTGTCAGTGGCCATTCGCAATTCCCTGTAAGTGTAAGAGCAAGTGTTCTGTGCCCATGAAACCTCTGTACCATAGTACATAGGATAAAAATAATTAATATGAGCACTGAGCTTTGTGTGTGATCGAGAAAGTGCCCATTTTGCCGAAGAACAAAAGGAGGGGGGAAAAAACAAGAAGGAAAAGCAAGTCAGAGAATCGTGCTGTGCGCAGCTTATGTGACGACTGCTATTTCACCTCACAAACTTTTTGGTCATAGAAACAGGCCTGAGAGAAATTGATTCGGTAAATTCTCAGACCATCATAATAAAAGGAAGAGTGTCAGTTAACGAATATTTTCTCTTTAACAGAGACAACAATTAGTCTATTCAGTTGCATACCATCAACTTCTGTGGTTTGTGTAGCTCTGGAAACTCCCTTCCTTTTGCAAAAAAAAGAAAAACAAGTCATCAGCAGATTGTTATGATGGACAAATGCCTCCACCAAAATCAAGTCCCAGCCCTGCCAAAAATTAAATCATGAATCATTATGAAATCCCATTCACGCAAGCCTATTCTTGCACAATCAAAACTTGATAGTTATTTCCTGACAGATTGAAAAGAAAAAGGTATGGAGTCATTTGTCAGTCAAATGATGATGGCAACGACAATCATATTGCAAATGTTCTTTTTTCCCCTCTGAATCAATACGTTTTGCGCATGCAAACAGATAGCACATTCTCACAGTTTCTCATACTTTATAGAAGGGAAACAATGAATACGAAAGCAAGCTTTTTTCCATAGAAAAAAGAATCTGGTACCGAAAGGACTTAAATCTGAGTGCCCAAACTAGCAGCAAAGCAAATTACAGGAAATACTGTAATGCTTTTTCCATAACAGGCATTCAAATTTTCAAAGAAGATCCTGATCACATTTGGACACCATTAAGAATATTCCTTACTGAGAATCTGAAAACTATAAAATACTCTTCCAGTTTTAGTATTCTGAAGGTATTAAATTGAAGTATAAAACTGTTGGCAAACCAATAACTGAACCCAGAAAACCGAAAGAGTTATTTGGCAGATTCCAATTTCTATAGCATTCAAATGACCATGGCGTCTCAATAACTTGAGAGTCTTCCATAAAAGTTTTAAGCAAAATACTAAGAAAAATATTTGTACGAATTAAAAGACCTAAAAAGCACTTGAAGCAGACCCAAATCAGATTCCATGAACACAAATATCTTCAAAGAGCATGAGTAAATAAGCACAACAAATTCAAACAAGGGCACTAAGACAATGGTCTTTGAACAACCTAAACGAGAAATAAAGAGTAAACATAAACAACAAAACTTGAATCAAATGAAGGTGGTGATGTTCATTGATCTGAACCCGATGACTCCATTATGGGATTGAACTAAAAACATGGATCAGAACTTATGAGTTAAACTTGTACATGGGATTTGCACAATTTAAGCCCTTGATAACAAGACTCTTCATCCAAGAGATTCTAAAGCCATCAGGAAATAATAATGTCAGCCCTCCCCTACTGTCTAATCATCTAGCTTACTAGTTTAACATCATTAAACAAACGATTGAGAAGCAAGAAACTTTCTTTCTTGTTCCTTTGATAGCTGAAAAGACACAAAACTACAAATAAAAAATAAAGATTCCGACTTCGTTGTTTAAGCCGTTGTTAAAATACAAGTTGATGACTTTTCTTTGTTTCTCCATTGTGCAACAGTTTCTTGGCAATAAAAAAGATTAGCAAATAAATGGCTCTACATCACCTCAGTCGGTTGGTGCTGGCTAATGGCAGTAGCATAAATGGATAGATCAAAGCAAGTTTTAATGCAGGCAGAAGCAGATGAGGTAAGAGAGGCTTATAGAAATCCGGTCGTTGAGGTAAGAGAAGGTAAGAGAGGAAGAGTCTTATAGAAATCCGGTCGTTGAGGTAAGAGAGCAGAAAAAACATAAAGAATTTTAGACACGGTGCTGTCAAAGGGTTTTGGGCATCCATAAATCTAAACTAGGAATTGAGTTGAATAGTTCCACATGACAAGATATCAAGTCAAAGTCTCCAACCACTGCTTCCGGTGATAATACGGTTTCTCTTATGGAAAATGGGTTCTTAGAATCATTTTCTAATTATTATTTTTTTGTTCGTTTAAAACAATTGATTAACAAAAATTAAATTAATTTTCAAGAAGTCAAACTTTTTAAAAATTATAAAAAATTTAAAAATATAAATTATAAAAATTTATTGATTATATTTTTTAAATTTTTAATTGTTATATATTTTATTTCAATTTTTTTAAATTTTATTTTTTAAATTTTAATTTAATTTATTTATATAAAACTAATTTTGAAATATAAAAAATATTATTTTAATATATTTTCAAATAAAAAATAACACAACCTCTATCATTTCATGGTGCTGCTTCCATTGCCCACAGTTAAATCTATTAGATTACAGACTTTAAAAAAGAAAAAATATTTAAAAGGTTAAATATTTGACAAAATAAGAAGAGTTTTAAAAGGAGGAGGAAGGAAGCATCTGCAAATTTTGTTTTTGTTCGAAATGTCCATTGATATGTCAACGATGAGTTTCTGTCATGAAACCGATCTTACGGGTCCCAGCATGAGATATAGTTTCCACCTAATTCTATACAGGCAGTTCATGCGAAGAAGAAGAAGACGACGACAGCCAGCCCTATCAATCCAGGAATAGAGAAGAACAATTTTTGAGATATTGTTTGAAAGTAAAGTTATAGTTATTTTTTAAAATATTTTTTTATTTAAAAATATATTAAAATAATAATTTTTATTTTTTAAAATATATTTTTGATGTTAATATATTAAAAATAATCTAGAAATATAAAAAAACAAATTTTACCTGATATCCATTTAAACACAATACCATCAAATGATGGTATCTGTCGAATATTTTCTTTCTTGTATCTCACGCAAATAAGGATCAATCACAACTCGCTAATCCACAAGACAATTCAGTTCCGACCAGTCAAATGATAATGACCGCAACAATTACTAGGCTGGAATTTTGACACACCCCGTACCGGAGAAAGTTTCTTTCCTTCTCTTTCTTAAGGTGGAGGCACCTGCCGGGAGTAATTTGAGCAGTTCGAGGAAGCTTCCCGTCATTATTGAATTCTCTTCCCTGTTCCGACTAGAACAAGACTAAAGGAGGATAAGAAAATGTCAAGCAACCAAAAGAGATGAGCTCCACCATAATCCCAATCTTTCCAGTTAGTTTCGAGGAAAAGATGACTCATTTAAACCATAGACAAACCCATCAGCCGGAGACCTTCGATGCAATAGACGGGCAGGAGGAGGCCAACGCATCCAATCAACCCTGCAAGACTGCAGCGACCAGTATGACTGCTCGGAGACGGATTTAAAGAAACATAAAATCAAATCAGTGTTGCGACCAGTATGACTGCTCGGAGACGGATTTAAAGAAACATAAAATCAAATCAGTGTTTTCAAGCCAGTTATTTATATCCTCTTAAAGAAAAGAAAATGCTCATTTGTACAGGGAATGACAGCAATTGAATTCATAATCAAATATGAATTCAATTATTCCATTTTCTTATATCGAAGACATGTTTCAAGGAGCCGAAAATAGACTGTTACAAACATAATAGCACTATGGATGTGTGAAAAGCATTGGCTTTGCGAGCTCCAGCGCTTTATCACGCCCAAACAGCTTCTCCACGATTCCCAGGGCAAACTCTATTGTGGTGCCAGGACCTCTGCTGGTGATGAGGTTGCCATCAACCACAACCCTGTTTTCAATCTCACTTGGATCCGACAGCTTGTTACACATTGCAGGAAAAGCTGTGGCCTTTTTACCCTACACCAAAGGAAAACAAATATGTGATCTCAAAGCAGTGCCGGCGAATTCTCAGACCGAAAATTGGGGGGGGGCGGGGGGACACAGTTTCATATGCTAAGTGCGTAAACTAGGGGACAGTTTCATATGCTAAGTGCGTAAACTAGTATAAGATCCAATACATGAAATGCAGGATCAATTTGGTTCTGGATTATGTCGGCCTAACAAGTGGAAATTAACTTGGCCCTTGTAGCATCTACCGACTTTCAATACCATCTCAATACCTCAAACAACACCATTAATTAATAGTTTACAACCATTCGTCATTGCTATTTAGGATGACATAAATATGAAATGCTCCTGCATGGCCATCTGAGCTATTTGACACCAATTACCTCCAGATGATAATTAAAGTACTAGGCTAAGGATTTTATCTGTGAAACAAGAAGCATAAAGGTATAATTATAACGATCTCAAGTAAAATTGTCCATCTCATAATATGTAATAGTAAGCCACATTACTTCAAACACCTTGAAATCCAGAATTTTCACTCCAGTGGTGTCAATGGTGAAGAAATGAGCTATCTAAATGGTATTAGAAGGCAAATGGCATATGCTGCGACATCATGACCAAATTTAGTTCTAAGCCACTTGGCAGCTAAGTTTGCAAGGCCACATGGCTGTTTGAATGTGATTTGAATCTGACCATTCAGTGTCAAGGTTTACATGAGCTGAAGAACCAGCAATTTTTCTACTATCATCATCTCTCAAGTAAATCTCTCTTTGGAGGTTCAATGTAAATATTTGGACCAAGTTGTTTCCATTTTACACACTTTAAAAATGTGCTACAAGTAAAACATGTTTAATTCATTAGGGTAAGAATGTTTCTTCGGGGAGGGGGGCAAATTGTTTTTGGTGAAAGGACCAACTAGCTCCAAAGAGACATTAGGGCAAGAATATGGTAATAAAAAATGATGAAACCTAGCACAAATAGAGGTGGCCAGGTAGCCTGATCCAAATGATAAGCAAGTAACCAATTCAAATGATAAGCAAGGAATCACCTGCCTTCCACCTCAGCTACCAAGCAGCACAGGAATATATTTAATAATTACCATGTAAATAATCATAAACACCAAAAGCAATCAGAACCTAACAGCTCTATGATCAACTTGTGCTATCTTGATTAAACCAGATAGAAAATATTAAATAACTCGATATTTTACAAGAAATGTTGTTGATGTTCAATTAAATTGATGCTGGTCATGGTGATACCTTGAGTAAGCCATGAGGCTCCAAGACTAAAGCTGGAGATGCACACATAGCTCCATACGGTCTATTTGATTCCCTCTGCTTCTTTAGCATATTCACCAGCTTTTCGGACTTTGCAAATGCTTGGGCACCACCAAGCCCACCCTGCCACAATGCAATTATGCAAAAGTTTTGGTAAGTGGTAATGCCTATAGATGCCTATCACCAAAACAGGAAAAAAAAGAAAAAGAAAAAACTTACCGGCAAGACAATTAGGTCATATGAAAGTTTAGCAGCCTCATCAAGGAGCATATCTGCCTCTAGTTTAACTTTACGAGAGGCCAAAATTTCCAAGCTGTCCTCAACTGAGGCCACCACTACATTTACTTTAGCTCGTCGCAGAATGTCAATGATTATAATAGCTTCCATTTCCTCTGTGCCATTAGCAATAGGTACAAGAACCTGCAAGGAAAGAAAATTTAAATATACATAAAACATCAAACACATTTTCCACAAACAAACAGATAATGTCAATTTGCATCAGTGGCAATGTCATAACATTGAAGGGTGGCAACGGGTTAAAGATTAACTTCAAGGCATTAAGTAATTGCTTCCCATCATTTGGATATGAATTGTGACCATCAGAAAGTATCACAACCACTTTCTCACCCACACTTCAACAAAAAACAAGTTATTTATGATTATTCAAAATTTAGTTCTTATCTAGTTCTGACCTTGTGATAAAACCAGTTGGATGAACTCAGGTCACTGGACCAGTCAAGATAAGGCAGTGCAAATTATTACTTCAAGAAGTCTAGACTCTATAGTAATGGAATTGGGCTTTACAATATATCATATGCCAAGACATTTCTAAGAACCCGAATAACTTCAGCAATAGTTACAACAGTTGTGGATACAAAGTCACTTGGCAATTAGTTTACATGGTATAAATTATAGGTTTCCACTTCTTGCATCTTACATTTATGGAGATGAATAAGATTTGCTCTTTCACAAATCTGAACCACAGTTGTTAGACAATGCCTCTCATTGTATGAGACACCATCCACAGTATAAAACATAGTAGTTATTATTTAACAAGTCCTTGTTAGCAATAGATAACATTAGACTGTAAGAATTTACCCCCTCAGCTACAGTCACTACTCAAAAATTGCACCAGACATCACTGAAGCCAATAAATTTCATGTTTGCTTATTATATATTGATCTATACATGTATAACTCACAGAAAAGAATGAAGATTGCCCTGATGAATGGTTGGGGGAAAATGGGAATTAAAGATGAAGAACAAGGACAATAAAAGTTGCTGAAATCTAACCTGAGGAACATTGTCAAAGGTCCACTGCATTGGATTTAGCTCTTTTATGCTATATTCATCCCCATGGTTGGAACGCATCACCTACATACAAGATAACAGTAATGAATAGCCCAGTGGAGATACATTATCAAGTAAAAACACATTACATGTACAGAAGAATTTAATGCAGCAAAATTCAAGAAATATGTGTTCATAACTGCAGAAGCATTTCTCCATACAGATAATCATGAAAAGCCAAGGATACTATCATGCTACAAACTATATTTAAGATAGAAGAAAACAATAACTAAAGCACAGGCCTTACATTTCTTTCATTGATAGCTGATAAGTACGTTAGAGAACACAAAACAGAAGACAAAACTCAAAATAGATGAAGCGCGCAAAAGAAACCCCAGCAAATGGAAAAAGAAAAAACACTAACACTGCCCACCAAAACCAGAAAAGAAGAATAGAAAGCACAAGTAAACCAATTTATCTCAGACGAGGATTTAAATAAATACAAGAACTTCTTTCATCTCACTAAATATACCCAAAGACACAATAACACGGAATCTTATCACAATCACTGTTTAATTTTAATACTTTTGGAAGACACAGTAGAATTGTGGTGAAGAAACACACACTAAACTATCCTGCTATTTGCCACTTCCCTTTTAATGACTTCTGAGGCAAGAATGCTTCAATCAAATACTCAATCACACATTCAACCACTCTACAAAGATCAGAGCTCTAGTTTGAAAATCTTTTATATATATAGCCTTCATGTCTAAATTCTCAACCTATAACTCAAAGCACAAAACTAAAGATTCCATTAGACCAACAATATTTTGAAGGGTAGCATACGTTTATAGATTTCTCAACATCATCTCCAAGTGCTCTTATGTGCACCCTTCAGTTTTGCTCCAAACTCCTCTCTGCACACTTCGCTGAACTTAGGGTGTCAAAGTTCAAAACAGTTAATCATTTGCAGTAGGACTTTTAAGTTATTCTTTTAATCTTGAAGATTATCACTTCATATAATATTAACCTCAAAACCCATATAGTATGAGATTAAGATGCCAGTAGCTCTAACGGATTCATATATAGTAAATGGCAAATGCGAATCAATATTTGCAATTAGAATTCTTGAACTCATAGTCACATCTACTCTCTACTAGTTCAAGTGCAAAATTCAATATGCAAACAAGCAGGGTTTTTTTTTTTTTTTTTCATGAACCATAATCTCTATTGAGTGGAATTGGATAGAACAAAGCAACCTGATTAGTTTGGTACATACTTTAAATCACGGTTACAACCATCAAACACGAATATTAATTAAAGCAAATAAAAAACACAAGTCCAGAGAAAATGTATTACCAAAGGCCCCGAAACCTCATCAGCTTTCTCTTTCCCAAACAATTTCTGAACTAAAGCAACAGCAAACTCCATAGTAGTTCCTGGTCCCCGACTTGTCACCACATTCCCCTCTTCGTGCACTCTCGATTCAACAGTTGTTGCACCACTTGATTTCAATTCATCCATAAAAAACGGATGACAAGTCGCCTATCCCAAAAAATTAAAAATATATATATGTGATTTTCATTAAACAAATTAGGATCAATGATCAAACACTACACTCACTTTCAATCCATTTAGCAAACCCCAAGAACCAAACGCAACTGCAGGAGAAGCACAGACCGCCGCGTAAAGCTTCCCATCCTCTGCCTGTTTCTTCACTAATTTTTCTAAAAGTTGACAATTTTTAAAATTTGTGGCACCAGGTATCCCTCCCTACATGAAATTAATTAATTAATTAATTAAAAACACAAAGGGCGTACATAAAAATAAAGACAATAACTAAAGACATATTTACAGGGAGAGTGATGAGGTCGAAAACGGCGTCGCTGCACTCAGAAAGAAGAGAATCAGCAACGAGTTTAACATCGTAAGTCGCGTCAACACGAGTCTGTTTCTCAATGGAAGCGACCGTCACGTCGGCACCTCCTCTCCTTAAGACGTCGATAGTTATGACGGCCTCAATCGGCTCCGTTCCATTGGCAATCGGCACCAAAACCTGAGACAGAAATTCCACGGTTAATAAACATCGATCATTTTTTTACATAAAAAACAACACGTCTTTCGAAAAACCTTCTTAGTGGTGGAAGCCATCAGAGTTGCTGCAGTGGCTTTGATCTTTGAGAAAGAGAAACGAGGATTACGGAAAGAAGGGAAGTTGAGTTTCGATTTTTCTGAAGTGGAGCAGAGAACAGAGTGAGGAGGAGGGATTACGTGGCGTAATAATATTGACATTTTTTTTTGTTAATTTTTAATTTTATTTTTAATAATAACTTGATTGCGAAGCTAAAAGCCTAAAACAAAACGTGTCTTCTGCTTTTCAATTTCGAGCTCGCCCTGGGGCTGTGTGAAGTTGATTCAGATATGTGGGTGTGATGTGGACACGTCATCAGTTTAATCAAAATGGACTTTATCCTTGCTATTTGGCGGGGCCAGGGCTCATTACGTAAAGGCATTCCTGCTTTATTTTCGGTTTGTTTTAAAAATATATTTATTTTAAAAGGTATTAAATTAATAATTTTTTATTGGTTATTTTGATATATTAATTTTAAAAATAAAAAATAAAAAAAATTAATATATTTCTAAATAAAAAATATTTTTAAAAATCACAATATACTAAAATACCAAACATACTTATAATATTATAACAAAACAATTAAAATATAAAGCATGCACCATCAACTTTAAATATTAAAAATTAAATATACAGAGTAAAAAGATCTAATTATCCTTTATGTTTTAGAAAATAACAATAAAACCTGTTTGGAAAGACCAAAAAGCTCCCGTGTCCATTGTTAATTTCTCCTTTTATTGTAAGGGCAAGTTTGAATTTTTACTTCATTTTAAAAAAATAAATAGACACAAATATTTTTAGCAAACCATGTTTATTTGTTTTTGAGATTAAAAGTAAATAAATTATTTAACCATTTTAAAAAAATTATAGATAAGATATGTATACCCCTATAGTTATTAAATGACTAATACATCATTTAAAAAACACAAATACTTCAAATTCAATTCAAAGATTATTTTTTAAATAAAAAATAAAACTGCACTTACAGCTTTTAAAAAGCTAGTATGGAACCTCTTAGTTGCAAAATTAACCCTTTTACAGTATCGATGGGTGTTAGTAGTGGTAAGATGATTTGTCGTTAATAGGTTTTTTTATGTTTTTTTTTTCCTTTTTCATTTCCCATAAAATACAGGCTTTCAATTTTAGTTTTTTTATTTCTAATTTTTTTACTATTTTATAAAAGTTTTATTTTTTTGAGTATGACTATTCAATTCTAATTTAATATTTTTTTTCAATTTAGTTTTTATTATTTAAATTTTTTATTTTTTTTCTTTGGTCAACTTTTACAATTTAATTTTCAATTCTAATTTGTTATATATAATATTTTTCAATTTAATCATTCTTCTTTTAATTTCTAATTTGTTTTCTAATTCTATCCTTTAATATTTGATTTTTTAGGATTGGACTTCTCATTTTTTCTCATATATGGTTCTTCTGGTTTAATGACTAGTGTCACGAATCTGAAAAGTTATCTATTGTATTGTTTTCAAACTCAATCTGAAGATTATTCTAGGCAAGTTTCAAGTCATGTGGATTGATCTGGGTTAACCCATGTCAAGTGAGCTGACTCGATTCAACCTATTTTTTAAATTTTTATAAATATGTAAAAATAATATCAATTTGAAAAGGAAAAAAAAAAGGAAAAGGTCTACCAGTTTTGAATGGGTTTTATAGGGCTAATTATGATCCAAGTCAATCTCGTTCTTAATCAAATCATACCAAGTCAATTCATTCCTTATTTTTGTTAGAACTTATTCTAGTCTAAGTCTCGGATCGACCGAGTCATGGGTTAAACTAGAAGAGAACATAATAAATAAGAAATATGGCATAATTAGTAAATGAAATGGAAAGGAAGTTTACCATTCGATGAAGAGAATGAATTAAATTGAAAAGATGACATCATTTTAATGTTTCTATAAAAGAACTAATGATGATTTGTGAATTTTTTAGAGTTGTAGCAAATCTATTTGAAGCAATGGACATGCATATCGAGATACACATGTTTATCACGTATTCTCTTTATTTATATGCTTTACAGCTACATTTCATCCATTACTTGAGTTATGATACTATACATCAGATTTTCCTAATCATCTTATATTAGATAGAATTTTATATATATATATATATATATATATATATATATATAAACTCGCCTATATTATATAATAAACTTATTATATGTAATTAAGTTTAAATACTATATGTATTGTAAGAAAAATGCAAAGATGTTTTTTTGTTATATTGGGAATGTTTGTATATTATTCGAAGAAATTCCTTGCCATGCTTTATATATGTAAAAGGAAAAAAGAAAAGGAAAAGGTCTATCAATTTTGAATGGGTTTTATAGGGCTAATTATGATCCAAGTCAATCTCGTTCTTAATCAAATCATACCAAGTCAATTCATTCCTTATTTTTGTTAGAACTTATTCTAGTCTAAGTCTCGGATCGACCGAGTCATGGGTTAAACTAGAAGAGAACATAATAAATAAGAAATATGGCATAATTAGTAAATGAAATGGAAAGGAAGTTTACCATTCGATGAAGAGAATGAATTAAATTGAAAGGATGACATCATTTTAATGTTTCTATAAAAGAACTAATGATGATTTGTGAATTTTTTAGAGTTGTAGCAAATCTATTTGAAGCAATGGACATGCATATCGAGATACACATGTTTATCATGTATTCTCTTTATTTATATGCTTTACAGCTACATTTCATCCATTACTTGAGTTATGATACTATACATCAGATTTTCCTAATCATCTTATATTAGATAGAATTTTTTTTTTATATATATATATATATATATATATATATATATATATAATC